>NC_090739.1:68319350-68331850 GCF_036898095.1 Palaemon carinicauda
ACCTTCAAATCCCTCCATATGCAAAAGGCAATAAAAAAATTCACATATACTAAATCAAGAATAACCAATAGAAAATAAAGAGAATGAAATTTAGCCCTTTTGGATGACAATGTACAAAATGTCACGACAGAAATAAATTAGGTACAGAAAAGTGTTCATTAGAAAAAGAATAAAAAAAAATGTTACAACATTCTTATTCTCTCAAAATCTAATTAACATTTTTTCAAAATAGCGCCTAACCACTAATTCATGTTCAATCGTCTCTCGAAGAATGAAAACCACCATGAAACTCAAATCAACGATCAAACATTCAAGGTGCCTTATCTCGGCGACATTCATTTCCGGATCAATATTTCACGATAATTCCATTGTGCGCTCCAGTTTCAAATAAAGAAAGGTCGCTGTTTTATGCTATTTTATTTTCTACTACGTATTCAACGTCACACTTTCTTTCTGCAACTAGTATTTTATATCTGCTTGTTCATGTCCTAAATCACACACACACACACTATATATATATATATATATATATATATATATATATATATATATATATATATACATATATATATATGTGTGTGTGTGTGTATATATATCAACATATATATATTATATATATATAAATATATATATATGTATATATATATATATAATAACAAATGAAGTCGTTTCTAGATCACTGCAGGACAACAGCCACATTCGTATCTTTATTCATGTAGGCGGTTTGGCCAATTTTCATCACCACACTGCAGATTGGTGATGGTGGGAGACTTTAGTCTGATTGCTCACAGCGAACCAACCTAGTACGAGTGATCCTGACTACTACAGCTTTGCTGTTCATGGCGATACGCAAGCCCTTTCACCACGTTAATGTATCCCCACTCAAAATCAGGGGAAAGAAGAGAAGACGATGAATTGAGGAGCTAAGAAAATCTTTGGGTATAGACTGGTATAGAAAGACCATAAACAGACGCGAGTGGAAGGACATATCCGAGACCTTTGTCCTGCAGTGAACTAATAACGACTGATAATGATAACTATGATGATATATACAGTGCGTAAATATATATCTATATATATATATATATATATATATATATATATATATATATATATATATATATATATATATATTTATATTAACTAAAAAGTAAACCATTAGCAGGACTATGACACTGAATCCCCTAAAAGCATGATTTTTTTTAATGAGTTTCGTTAACTAAATACAGCTAATTACAAAGACTGGGTGTCATTCTTAATGGAAAATTCGCCAAATAAAACATATTAGACCCGTGTCTTCTCTAATTGCACATAAAATGTGTTCCACAAATTGTCAAAGGCTCACTAGATATTTGGAAACCTGCCTACCCTGTTAAATCTGCTTCATCTTTTAAAATTTACATGCTTTGAATCTGGTTCTGCTCTTTGGTGTTAATCAACCGACTTATTCGTAAATTGGTCAATACTTGTTTTCTCAAATCATTTAAACCCCGATCTTAGTATGAATCTCTATAACAAAGTCGTTCAATCATCTTATGGGTCATATCTTCACTGACTAAACCATCAACCGCGTAGTACTCGACATGCAATGAATTTTACCGTCTTGCATTTTCTTTAATAAGACTCAATGAATTTACTCTAGCTGTGACTAAATTACGAGATGATCATCTTCCTTTCCATGCTATTGAATCAGTAGAACTTTATAAGCGACATGACGAAAGTTTCGCTTCATACTTTTATATTTACCTTATTAGATGGGCCATGGTTAATTGGTTTATTATATTCTCTACTTCTCAATTCCTCTTTCTGTACTCGGCTGCAATGCCGACAGGGCCCATATAAGATCTTTAATTTCCTTATATTCGATTGTGAAAGAAAAAAATAAGTAACTTCGAATATGGAAGTATACAAATTTGACATAAAAATATATGGTCCATGACTGGAAATGTGAAAATGAAGCTTAAATTTCAGGTAGTCTCATAAATACCCCGCTGAGTTTAAAGAATGAAGAAGGACGACTGTGACTGGTGATCTGAACGCAAATGGAGATGACAGAAGAAAATAATAAGTGTCTAGACGCTTCTCAGTCTCTGAAGCTAAAGAAATAAAGATGATCCGGGGACAATGTGTTCTAAGAGGATATTGTCTGATAGAAATAATAGCTTCAAAGAATGAGTGACAAAACCATATTTAGGGGGAAAATAAAATATGAAGGAAAAGTTTGGTAGTGTTTTCTTGCGGAAAAGGCTAAAGAGTAACTAATAAAAAAAAAAAATATCGTTTGTATGCCTTGGGACACATCGTTTTCGTCTTCTACAAAGCAGTTTCATCTATTATGAAGTGATTGAAAGAAAAAAAAAAGAAAAAAAGAAAAACAATAGTTACCGACACACTTACAATATATAGATAAAGCATGAATCCCAGCAAATTACCTCAGCTGCAGAGGTTTCACACACTCAACACACGGCTACTAACAGCTTTTCCCCTTGCCCCCTTTACACATTCTGAGGCCAGGCATTTTTGTCTTGCATGCATAGACTACCATTCAATCAACTATCATTCCGTCAAACATGCACTTCCTAGATTTTCACTTCATCCCTCCCAAGATTTTCGTGGTGTATATATATATATATATATATATATATATATATATATATATATATATATATATATATATATATATATATAATATATAATATATAAAAAGATAGATAGATAGATAGATAGATATAACACTTGCAGCATGTCGCTCCTATTTCAATAACCTCCACCAAAGACAAAGAATCGATTTGAATCCGAAATTAAATTAAAAAATGACAGGTATCAAGAGTTGTCCTTTAAAAGTTACCAACACTAAAAGCTCGCCATAAATACTGAACCTTTAACGAGATTTCTACTTATAGCCTGTGATAAATGTCAGTACCTAAGACCTAGACTCCTAGAGGCTAATATGAAAACAAATACATCTACTGCACTCCCACTACTTGCACTGCAGTTCGTCGCAGGGGAACCATCCATAAAAGACTGCCTTGCACGGCACACTTTGGACGCACCAAAAAGAAGTATTTCTTTGTATCATTTACTCTTTGTCCTCTATTCCCTTGTCTTCATGGTTATATCTGCCGAGCATCTTCAGATGCTGTTTTCTTCATCCTTCCACTTCTCATTCAAGAATAAATCCTTCTAGCAATTCATGTGTACCTTGAAATATGTTACTCGAGAGTCTTCCTAAAGTAATCTATAGTAAACATCTGAAGAAAAAAAAAACTGCACTGTTGCCCCGGCAACATAATAAAGATGACTACTAAACGCATCAATCATAGCATCTCCCCAATTATCATACCTACACCAGAACTGCTTCGAGAAATTTCTTTCTAACCTAGAGAATAAAAACAGTTGCAGCACAGATTCGAATATCTTCACTGGTTTCTATTTTAGCTGTCATCTGTCAACAAAGAAGAGGACCTAATTTCAGATGTTGCTTTTCTTCTTGATGTAATGAAGCTACACACGAAAAAACACCTTTACATAATGTTACGTACAGATGGACAATGAGTTCCTGTTACATATCGTTCAGAAAAAAATGCACCCAACCACACCCTTACAGGACGGCGAGTTCCTGTGTTTAGCCCCGCCCACCAACTCTGCCATCTCTCCCTACAATATATATTTGGATACTTGCCGCTATGTACGGGTGTAACAGGGTGTACACCACAGACTCCAGTGTCCAACTGTACATAAGTGCAGGGAAACTCATAACAACTAGCCCACAAACTCGTTAGTTTAAAATATCTAGGGAAAAACAGCTGCAGCTGTGGACATATCCATGGCATCTCTTACTTATTGGTCAAGTACATAATTCACGGCACCCTTGTCAATTTAATCAGGTGCTAAAACGCTTATACAATTCAACTCAACTGAAACATAATGTGAAATCTTTCTGCGGAAATCTACACAATATATCGAAATTCCTCTGCATTCAATCATTTGCGCAAATAAAATGGCCTCCCCACATCCAGCTACAGCTTTCATAATTAATCACTGATATTATGTGGTTACGAATTCTACTTACGAGGTAGCAGGTCAAACATGACAAATACATTGTTGAGGAAAAGGGTTTCTGCCAACGATAAATTTACCTTTTTTTACTTCTTCTTCTTTCAATTTGATGATAAATGGGCGAGTGGAAAGACAAATGAGCTATCTGGCTCAAATGTAAGGTAGAGAAATCAAAGAATTCGTTCAGCTTCCCAATGAAGAAAAAATCAAGAAGTTATAACGAAAGAAAACGAGAGGTACTAAATCTTGTTTGTTTAAATTGTTTTCCGATGATCATGGAGGCGGCATCTGTTTCGTGAATGCAACGTTCCTATATTTCAATCTGATTAAAAATAAATAGATAAATCAAAGATTTACGATGCCAAATGAGATGAAAATTGCCAAACCTCTAAGATAATTGAAATCTAAAACGATATATTTCTCGTGACATTTTGTGTAACATAAATAATCTAATAAATCTGATTGATCACAAAATTAGGTATTAAAAACACCATTCTCCTTTTCAATTACCAGAAGAACCAACTTCATGGTCCCTTAACGCAACACCAAATTACTCCTAATTGTAACTGTCTTTTCACTTAGATTTTTTTTTTTTCGTGATATTTTCAGTGAAAGCTTAACCATTTTATTTTATTTCATACATGACAAAATACTCAAGTAGGCACCATAAACCTTGTGAAAATGTTGAGCAGTAATTTATCAAAATTGGAGCCATTTGAAAGGTTGAAATTTAATATTATTGAAATAACTAAAAATAAAATGATCAAAGAAATAATGAAATATTCATCTTCAAATTTTACCAACGCTACGAAATGTTATCAGATGTAACTAATGCTATGCATTCGTCCTTAAGAAGAAAACTTTATCTATAAAATGAAAGATAAATTACCAAAAGATGAAATTAGAGAATTTCGTAATTTAAAAATCAAAAAATTTATTTCTAGATATTCTATAATCAATTAACAAATAAAAGAAATAATTTAAGTTACAACATAGTTCTGCCCTTAATAAAATTTTAAAAATCTTGCAGTGTTAAATATCTAAAATACACTGCAACAAATATATAAAAAAAAATCGCTGAAGTTTAAAGACCAGTCGTCTATAAAACTTCATCAAACCAAACCTGAATTATCTTTGTTTTAATGCAAAATAATCTAAAAAATGTAACATTAAACTGTTAGCTGAAATGTAAAGTTTGAATATTAAGAAACCAACAACGTTGTAATTTTTTTGCAGGAAGTAACAATAGAAAATTTAGTTGTTAATAAAGTTATCTAAGCGATGTATATCTTGAATATTCAAGACAACAAATCGAGATTATTTCTAAAAACAAGATACAAGTCATAAGTTCATCAATGGTAAGATTTATAATGATTTTTAATAAAAGAAAAAAAAAATGTTGAATCGTCAATCAAACAAAGATTTTTTTAAAGGATCGTTTGTCTTAATTTCAAAAGTTCATCAAAAATAAAAAATAAACAAATAAGCAAGAAGATTGAAAAATCAGCTTGATTTATTGTAAAAAATCTAAAGATTTCATAAAAATAATCATTCAATTATTAATAAAAATACACTAGGAAATTGTGAATATCAGATTTTCATCACATTGACATTACTGATATGTAAGAATGTTTGGTGAAAATGTATAAAGTCTTCGTCTTTAATAAATCATAAAGTCTTTGGATCTTTTTGCAATTTAGCAATTAATCACATCAAAAGCTACAAAGATTCTAGCGATAAAACTTAAGTTTTTTCGGTTGCTAATAAAATCTATATTGGTCAATACAACGAATCTCTAAATAAGCTGTAAAATGTCATATAACATCATTAAATATGAAATTTCTATCTTCAAGTTTTAGGGACCTTCACTAATTTCTATACATATACAAAAAAAAAATAACATATTGAAGAAAACTTAGCGAAGAGTCTCACTAAAAAATATAAAAATGGGACATCAACAATTCCTTTAGATTAAATTCATTTGAGTCCAAATGTAAAGCATAATCATCAAAAATTGAGTGACAAAAACGTACGAAAATTTAGAATTCTAAGAGGGGTGAAATCTGAAGGCATTTCACTGCTCTCCAAAATGCAATAAAGCTATGGCATCCAACCCAAATCCCCAAAACACCCGGCCCCCTTTCCCTTCAATGGCACGCACAAGGCCTGGTTGGTATGGAATGTCCACTGACACTCATCCAGCCTCTCTCAAAATACTTGGGAAATGCTAACCATAGCATTAAATCTTCCTTAATATTTATGGAAGTCTATCTTAATAATACGACTAATATCTATTTAATTTAGCTATTCGTTGATACCTTGTCAGACAAAATATTAATGAAATTACGTTCAATTCTTCTATCAGCCTCATACGTATGTTAAAATAACTAACAGCTAGCAAGCTATTTTTACACCGATTGTGGTGCTGAGAAAGGGCATCGTGATGTGAATATTGCACAACTACTATACGCACTTCGATCTTAAATGTATCACAATCTGCGTTTGAAGTTGTGACCGGGAGGATGAAAAAAATCGCTCTACATATTTTCTACAGGAATGTTCTATGAAGCATTAAAAAGCAGATGCTAAAAAATGTCGAAAGTTTCTCAACATAAAAATACCAAATTTGTAATGAAAAAAATTACATACTGCGTTGACCGTGTCACTCTCTGTGAAACTGAAAATAAAAACCGCTCATAACATTGTATGACTTTCGTATTACGAAGGAAATAGCTGGCGTCTTCCAGAGTTTGTTTGAAAAGGTCTTCAGACGAACGACAGCCAGTTGAAGAGGCAGGTTGTTCAAACAAGCGAAATCATACGTAATCTTCGAGCATGACATTCGACGTTTTCAATACTACTATCATTATTATCATAAACTAAATAAAAATTCAACCCAGGAAATAATAAACCAATTACATACTAGCATAGTATAACTTAGATGTATATTTTCAGCTGTCATATAGAAATATCCATACCAGCATAGTATAACTTAGATGTATATTTTTGGCTATGTCATACAAAAATTGTTTATACCACATTATCCTAATGCTGTACGTGTGGCCTAAGCCTATTGAAAGAAAACTTAAACTTTTTAATCTTATGGTATACGTGGATGAAAACCAAGCTTCCAAAGCGAAGCATTACAATCTACTATTATTATTACTACTACTATCATCACCTTCATCAATGTTGTTAATAAAAGTCAAGCTGCAGCCCAAGTTGGAAAGAGCAGAATGCTACAAGAGGAGAAAATCTTAAAAGTTTTTTTCTTTTCCCTTTCTCTGAGAAAGAAACGATACGCCTTCCTATAAATATGTCAGGGAGACTAAAGCAAGAGAATGATTCCAAAGCTTGGCAGCATAAGGAGAGAAACAAGACACTAAACTGTGCAATCTAAAGATGGCGACCTGAGAAATACAGCACTCGCTGAACCTTCTAATGAGTAATAGGATGATTTAACTTTCAGTCGGATGTGCGTATGTTACTTGGCTGATCAGTCAGTCAGTCAATCAGTCAGCCAGCCAGTCAGTCAGTCAGAGAGAGAGAGAGAGAGAGAGAGAGAGAGAGAGAGAGAGAGACTTGTTGATAATTATAATAACTTCATGGGTGACCCTAGATGGGCGTTGCCTATGTACACACCAGGGTCTTAATCTATAGACCTTGGGATACACAATGTACGTTAGTGAACTGTGCATACAAAACTATACAAGTGTTAAGGCTCCCAGAACCCAAAACAGAAATTCATGCGAGATCAAAAATATGATTATCAATAATCATAAGCATCATTTTTCTATCATTTTTTTTTATTACTATTGCGCATTTGTATGAAACTAGTCAAAAAGACCATTAACTTAACTTAGCCAACTTCTTAATAAAACGCTTGTAAATAGAGAGGAAAACATTGCACGGTTAGAAATAGATAAAAAATCACATAACAGATAAAAAAAAACTACAGACTCTACAGTAAAACACTTACACTATAAGGAAAATTGAAAAATGGCATAGAGAGCAAGCTATTTACTGGGGTTCAAGTTCTCGCCTCGTCCCCACTGACATACAATTAAGGAAGTCTTCAAGCATTTCGAAATTATGCACAGAACAAGTTAAATCTTTACGTATATGTAATTCAAATTGATTATACAGCGATGGTAGTGATAATAGAGCGGTAATATCTGAATGCAGCTAACTCAATAAGTGCCAATGTTTAGGAATTCTAGGGCACCGTATTCCATGGAGAAACCCACCGAGTTGTGAACCCATCTGGATATGAAATACCGTTTAATGGCGAATATCACCTTTTGGAGGCCAGCGGAAATTTCATACGTCAAGTCTGTTTACGGTGGGATGCTAACTCGGAGGTAGTAACCGATAAACAGCTCAACTAGGAAATGCCAATGGCATAGGACTCGGGGGATACCATGTAAAAGTTTATATATCTGCGAGTTTTCTTTCTTTTCTTTACACTTGTGACAGATGAACTCGTTAGTCAGTGAAAATAGCTCTTCAAACTTGACTGCCAGAGAGGTAGGTATAATGTGAAGTACCAAGAAATGTCTCATGCTTAAAAATTTCTTTTAATAATGAGCAACCTCCACATCACTGCTACCACTGAGTTCAATTTTATTTGATGGATCACGCAATTATGCTATATATATATATATATATATATATATATATATATATATATATATATATATATATATATATATATATACATATATATATATATATATATATGCGTGTGTGTGTGTGTCACTAGTTATTCTCGTGCTAATGGTTTTCAAACATAGGTATTACAATCTAAAGAAGAATGTTTTTCCCTAATAATCACAAGAACGAAATCATGACTACAAACCCGCATGAATCTACTTCAAGACTATACCAAAACTCCGTTACTGCAAAATACCATCTGCATTAACAGAGATTTGTAGACTAAATTTATAAAAAGATATGGTCCCTAACGAAAAGCAAAATTACATTACCAGAAAAAAAGAAACAGGGCAAGGGCCGTAGCTTGAGTATATTATGCCACAATGTTCAACTTCGTTTACACAAACCTTATCGTTTTAAATTCTACTTTAATATTAAAATCATTCCCGTACCCCATCGCCGTTTCTTGCTCCCCTTGTTAAAAAATTATATACCTTTCGATTAACCACATAAGGTAATTGTATGGGAATATATTTCAATATCGGCGAATGCTTTACCGAAATGGCATGTTAAAATCTTTCAAATCCTGAAAGGTTTACATAGCAAGGACAAAATAGAATTTTTAAATAATATATAGACTTAACTTATAGCTTTTCTAACGATACATGTTTCCGTATATTGCAGGAAAACGTTGCCTAAACGACGGGTTTTTTTAATAGCAATGTCAAGAGAACATATTTTAATTTCCTCTCATTACTGTAGTGTTATAGAACAGATACAGGTCCGCCTAAATCAATACATATTTTCAGTAAACGATACAATAATAACATCTAATCAATACCTTAGCAAAATGCAAATTAGTCTACTAATACACCGTATATGTCATATAGGACTATATTCATCTTTAGCATATGTTTACAGTAAAAGACCGAAGTTTACAGTTCTTAATAAAAAGTTCCGTACACTGTCTATAACAGTAAACAGATTGTTGCTAAATAATTAAATCATATATCAATGTTTAAACATCATTTATAAGCACATGTTCACTAACTTCCAACAGCGATCAAAGAAACGTATTAACACTTATTATTTACATGTAGCGCAAAGCCAATGGCATAAACAAATTATAAAATTCTACAACGTTAAAGAACTTAGATTGGATCAATTGTAAAATATTTACCAAAGAAAAAGTGAGACATAAAATAATAGAAAAGTTTAGCCAATACATATGTTACACTTGCTGCTACTTTGGTGGAATTCCAAGCGGAATTTGACAATAAATTATTTGCGTCTATCAACTCGTAAATAATTCGGCAAATGTAACAGCTGCAACAGGATTCATAAATGAGAAACTGTTTGCGGTAATGCATACGTATTAATCATGCCTTTCATTTAATGAAAATCAGTTCTATTATTTTGTTTGTTACAAGTCCAAGAAAATACAACGTAGATTTTGCTTGATAGTTTTTCTTTTTTTTTTTTTTACAGGGTGAGACAAAAAGCTTTTAATCCCAAGAGCCTTCAAAACAATTCATCTAAATTTTTCTGAACGTTGTTTTTTAAGGCCATTCCATCTGATACTCAACTGGTATGAAGGAAAAAATAAATAAACATTGGATAGCTATCAAGTTTTTCTTATTATTTTTAAAAACTACTTGCGTACCTTTTACATCAACTAGCGAGAAATTATTTTTATAGCTCTTTCAAAGACAGGAAAACTTTTAAAACTCTTTCTTTGTCAAAAGTTCAACGCGATGGAAACTTCAGTAAGTTTCCTTCCTTTTCTATTTCCGAATAATAATACGGCAATGAAGTAGTTAACAAAATATATGGAAAGTATTCCTTCACAACAACCAAATAATGCCTTTTTCAACATTACCAACATAACGGCAATACTCTTGAAATTTTCTTTCTACCTTTAAATAATCCCTGTAATGGCTAAAGAGATACTTTATCTTAATACTGATGCTTCAGTGAGGGGAAAATTGCAACCTAATAATCACGCAACATTCGGATATAGTGACAAAATACCCATACAAAAATAAAATTGTTACTGTAAAATCACTAAATGTTGTGTAAGATTCCTTAACACTGTCACAGACTAATGGTAAAAATATTAATCATTTCCCTTTCCGGTTATAAAAACATTTTTCGGCCAGAACGACAACCTAAAATATTCACACTTTTCCTCACAGGAAATGAAGAAATTCAAACACAATGCAAAAATATATGGATTAAAACATAATGTGTGAATAAAAATACTTCATATAGGAAACAAGTCAAAAAGCAGAATAAACGACGGAAATGAAATGCCAATGATTAAAATAATTTTTACAAAAATCAAATAGCATAAGTTATCTAGTATTATTTCAACACAATTTGTAGATAAGTTCTAAATCCTTAGAAGGCAGATACAAACATTTATGAAATAATGTATGCGTTTCCCTATAGCTATGAAAATGTTAAAATGCGTAACAAACATCGGAAAGTTAAAATAAAAAAAAATAAGTTAAATATTCTTGGGATTTGGTGAAATATTTACAATCTTCCCAGCCTAATACAAAGATAATTCCCACAGATATGGTAACACTTCTGGTAAACACATAAGTGGGCACGAAAGCACATTCACAAAATGCAGCCGTTTCTATTCCACTGCAGGACAAATGCCTCTGAGATATGTATTTATTCATGTGTGGAGCATAGCCAACTTTTATCACCAAGCTGGTCAGTGCGAACTGGTGATGGTGGGAGACTTTAGTCCGATCGCTCACAACAAACCAGCATAGCAGCATAGTATGAGTGTCCCCGACCAGCAAAGCTTTGCTGATCATGGTCGACACAAACAGTTTCACCACGTTAAGATATATAGTGTATATACATGTATACATACACACACACACACACACATATATATATATATATACGCCCATATATATATATATATATATATACATACATATATATATAATGCATATATATAAATATATATATTATATATATACATACATTATATATATATAATGTATATATATACATATATATATATATATATATATAAATATATATATATATATATGTAGATATACATATGTATATATATACATATATATATATATATACACACAATGTATATATATGTATATATATATATATATATATTTATATATATATATATATACACACACATATATATATATATATATACATATATTTACATATATATGAAGCCTAATTTATAAGTATCGTGGGATAAATACCTACATTTTCAGTCAGAAAATAGATTGATTGTGTGTGTAAATACAACCAACCTAACTTTTAAAAGAACCTTGCTTTAATATCCTAATGGAGGAGTGGCTGTCCACTTTTGATCAAAGACGATTCTGAAAGTGAAACTCCATCTCTTTGGTCGTACAACTGAAAGTCTCTGTAATCAAGGCATAAAGAAAAAAAAATTCCGAGCTGTCATATTTAGTTTGATACAAAATATTAAAATATTTCATGTCCATGCATTAAAGAAGCCCCAAACATCGTTAAATAAACAAATTATAAAAATAAATATAGGTAAATACAACAAAATATATAATACAGAAAAAAATTAAAACAAAACAATAAATTCGAAGAACAGAATATATTTTCAAGAATAGTTCCAGACATAACGTTCACACTAAAGAGGATATATGATGCCTTGAAAGTGTCCGAGAAATATATACTGGACTTTTTTTCGAATTTGTTATTTCTTATATACTGACATTTCATTAAGGAGCAAGCCAGAGGTATAAAGAAATGAT
>NC_090739.1:68336850-68339350 GCF_036898095.1 Palaemon carinicauda
AAGTATGCGCGTGGGTTAATACCGAATGATATGTATATATACTTACTAAATCATGTATCTACAAAAAAAAAAAAAAAAACACAGTTCTGAAGTTGAGACAATTAACGACAATAAATTTACCCATTAATGCAAAAGTAAACATCTTAAGTTAATTGTTGGACCAAAATTAATTTGAGTAAGGTGGAGTCTTCTTAGAGATCTAGCTAATGAGCCACAGAGAACATTTCCCGTCAAATGAGTGCCCTACTTATTTAGTTGTTGGTTTTTATTTCAATACCATCGTCTTCTTTCATTTTGTCTTTCTAAATTTATTATCGTTAGCCTTACATCTTTAGATTTACTTTAAATCGGATACTTTTATAAAAAAATTTTCAAGGACGTTAGTCTTTCAGTGCACTAACAAAACATAGATAAAAAAATTATTTCACTTCAGTCTTTCATGGATTTCCCTACATAATCTATAGCAGTTATGAATTTAGGCTATACAGCACGGCGCTGGGGCCTGTGAGGCCATTCTGTGTCCAAGTAAAACCCTAGAATTACATGAAGTAAAAGTTAGAAGTTGGATACCAAGATGGAAGAAAGGAAACTGGAATGGAGGTTACGGTAGAGATATAGTCCAGCCATAGACCGAGGGAGCTCGGCAAGTTCACTCTAGTAATGCCTACGTGAGATGTAGCCTACTGACGGCACTGCTCCCAAGAACTGTTCTCAGTTAATACAAAGTCTAGACTACGCAATCTAAATTTATGCTTTAAATCACTAGAATGGTTCACTAACTCCACAACCTCTGACTTAATCATCACAGGTTTTACGCTTGAGACAATCAGCTGTTGAAGTTATCTAAATTCGTAACGCACCTGTTCCGCTCACACACACATACCCCCCCCCCCCGAATAAAATATAACTTTTCCTACATATTTTATTATTTTCTCCCTTAACCTCTTAATCCACATCGAATGACCTTTTAGTTATGTAGTATGGAGCTTCTTACTAAGTTAACTGTATGATAGTTTAGAGTAACTGCATTTTTTTTTTTTTGCACTGATAGCATTCCCTTATAATCAATGCAGTATTTCGGCCCTAAATAATTCAAGAATTTTACAGTATAGCCTAGAATTTCGGATTCCTTTCTCAATAACCATTTTTGAATGTTAAATGAACAATTCGTATCAAAAGATGAAAAACCTTAAATGCTTTACATGTATCTTATGATGCTTTCCATATATCAATTCAATATTCTTAAATTTAGGGTTCTGCATTGCAGTGTTTTTCTACTACTGCTTCACTCCTACAAGATGTCATATTCGTTATCGATCTCTTCATCCGGCCTTGAAACTAAACCCCATTTCCCACTATGGCTATTTTCTCTCTCTCTCTCTCTCTCTCTCTCTCTCTCTCTCTCTCTCTCTCTCTCTCTCTCTCTCTCTCTCTCTCTCTCTCAATAAACTAAACCGAAATCCCTTTCTTGTCCAAAGCTCCACTGTACTTTTGTGTTTAAATCTCATGCGATATCCTTTCAACTTCTTTCGCTTATTTCTATTTTTTTTTTATTTTACTTATCCGTATACTATGCGTCACATTTATTCACTATATTTGCTGTGCTATCTGTAATAAATTATATGTAATGAAATATATATATATATATATATATATATATTATATATATATATACACACATATTTCTATCTATTTATATATATATATATATATATATATATATATATATATATATATATATATATATTATTTGATATCGTATATTCACTTCACCTCCACCTTGTTTTTTTTCTTCATTCCTCTTCATTCTATTCCGTGGATACAGACAATTCAAGTATAAGACCTTTAATTTTGTACCATAAGAATTCATACTATATAATAACAACATCCCCCTCGGTACTCGCCATAACTTTCCTACATCTACTCTCGTAAATTTTCTTTATGGTATCATCAGTATCCCAGGATTGCCTTGTTCTCATTTCCAGCTCACTCCTTCATATAAACATTTCTTTCAAGTGCAATAGACACACATTCAACCTTATCTTCTTACAAGAATATTCTTTGGAATTTTCAGTGGTCTGTTCATTCCCGGATTATGTAATTCAATTTTTACCACAATTAAACTTAAGAGACAACCTTTGCTTCCCTGTAAATAACAAACATACATACAATTTCTTACGAGTAATTTTACAAACCCAAATGGTACTTGATGTGTTTATCATCTTGAAACTTCTTTTTTTTATTCCTAATGAGCTTCCAGCACCATGACTATGGCCACTCCATCTAATACATATGTACTCAGTTGACATCCCCAGTACCACAGAAGGTGGCACGATTTGCTAAATTCTATGTTTTATTCTAAATATTTTTACCTTAAATCACATATGAGACTAGGATATTTGCGCTTAGCTTATTCCTTCTGGCAACCACAAGGAATAACTTTGGTTAATCTCTAAAAGGCTTTAATTCTCAGATTTGAACAGAGAAAATTATTTCAAAG
>NC_090739.1:68344350-68465801 GCF_036898095.1 Palaemon carinicauda
TTGGATTTTGTATTCTTTCTTTAGGATACATGTTTACCAAAATTTGATAAGGTTTAATTTTCTGACAGACAGGGAGATATGACACTGTGTGTACCCAAAACCAACAACAAAAATATTTTGATGCACAAGTGTAAAACCCCACACAAAAAATATTTGAAAGCAGCAGTGTTAACGCAGTTACCAAAAAAGCCAAATCAATGAAAGCATTGTAGGTATTTGGAATAGTTTAGTAAAAGAATTCAGAATCACCTCCACCTGATTTCTTTCAAAGTAAGCTTTTAGTCTAAAAACCATGAAATATAACACATTTCTCATATAAAAGTTGGTGCTAGAGCGTAAATGCCTTAGTTATTAAACTGGTTTTTTTTTAACATGTCACTCAGCATAAACTAACAGTCTTTTCTGCACTAACTTTCACCTTCCCTAGTCCTTTTGTTTTCCAAAGCTAAAACAAGACACAAGTGTGAAAAAACACTCAAAATAGGTGCTCCAAAATACAATACTGTACTTCAGTACTTATAAAAACATATTACTCACTTGAAAAACTACCCATCTTGACTGCAGCCTAAAAAAAGTAATCCCATTCATTAAAAAATCAAAAAAGTAAAATACAATTAAAACTTCAATGCAATTATATTTTTAAAAATATAAGTAACATAGTATATCTATCTTCATTGACATTAACATAACTTTCAATGGGGATAATATTAAGGCCAGTACTGTACAGTACTTTGCTGATAAAAAAGGCTAACACTTAAGAATTCTTTGTATTTCAATATACAGTGTAATGTACAGTACTTTGCAACTTGTAGTTCCAGCTAGAGAGAAACAGAAACTGCTGTACAGTATAATATCCAAGAAATGAACTAACCAGTACAGCATTCTGTAATCTCATAAGAAATTTATACAACTTTTACTCTCCATAGATATAAACAATTACCTTATAAATGTCACATTCTGCCAAACAATGCAGAAAAATCTAGTTAAGGGTGAAGATTCTGCAATAGTTGATTGATGAATGAGACTAAATGAATTATCTTTATTTAAAACACAGTAATACCTTGAGATACGAGTGTCCCAATATCCAAGAAATTTGAGATATGAGGAAAATTTCGAGCCAATTTTCGCCCCGAGATACTAGAAAAATTTGAGATACGAGGATACAAGACGGTTCCCTATGCGGCCGCTAGGTGGCCGAGTGTGCGATAGGCTGCTCACCAGGACGGCATCGCTCAATCTTTCCCGTCGGATCTCCGTCGCGTAAAGTTATCTCCGAGCATCAGCCGTGGTGTTTGCAATTTTTTATGTGTTTTTTGCATTAATCAGTACAGAATTAAGTGAATATGCAATGGGCCCAAAGCAAGCAAGTGCAAACAAGGGTAGTGAAAAGAAAAAGCATATGATGACAATCGAGATGAAGCATGAAATAATCGAAAAACATGAGTGGTGTATGAGTGACTGAGCTGGCTCGCCAATATGAGAGGAGTACATCAATAATATGTACCATCCTCAAGCAGAAAGATGCTATAAAGAGCACCAAGCCTTCCAAAGGACTAACTATCCTTTCCAAGCTGCGCAGTGATATCCATGACGAGATGGAGAGGCTTCTTTTAATATGGATAAAGGAGAAACAGTTGGCGGGAGATAGCATGACCAAGACTATCATCTGTGAAAAGGCCAGCAGAATCTACGATGACTTGAAAGGAAAGCAAGCAGCTGAGAGAGGGTAGACTTCGACGACAGCGGAAACCTTCAAAGCCAGTCGTGGCTGGTTAGATAATTTAAAAAAACTGACTGGGATACACTCGGTTATGAGGCATGAGGAAGCTGCAAGTTCCGACTTGAAAGCTGTGGCGGACTTCGTCAAAACCTTTGCCTCAGTTATTGCAGAACAAGGATACATCCCCCAACAAGTGTTCAACTGCGATGAAACTGGCCTTTTCTGGAAAAAGATGCTCAGGAGGACATTCATCACAGCAGAGGAGAAGAGACTACTGTGCCATAAACCCACAAAGAACCGGTCAACTATACCTTGTGTGCCAATGCTAGCGGTGACTGTAAGGTCAACCACTGCTGGTGTACCACTCGGAAAACCCACGTGCTTTCAAGACCCAAAGGATCTTGAAAGAAAAACTGCAAGTGATGTGGCGCAACAATGCCCCTGGTTACCCTAATGATCTCGAAGGGGACATTCTTGATGAGTACAGGTCCATCAAGGTCCTTTATCTCCCGCCCAACACCATGCCACTCCTCCAGTCCATGGACCAAGAAGTAACTTTCAACTTTAAAAAACTGTACACGAAGAATTTGTTCAAGAAATGCTTCGATACCACAGACAACACCAATCTCACCCTTCGTGAATTTTGGAAGGAACATTTCAATATCGTCCATTGCTTAAAAATAATTGACGATGCATGGCAGGGTGTCACACGAAGAACTCTTAATTCAGCATGGAAGAAATTGTGGCCAGATTCCGTCGCTGAGAGGGACTTTGAAGGGTTCGATACGCAAGACCCTTATGACCACCAACCTATTGTGGTGGATGAAGGTAGATGAGGCAGACGTGAACGACCTTGTCGTGGAGCATCTGGAAGAACTCACGACACAGGAATTAATCGAGCTCCAGGAGATGCAACATTCAGAGGTGTTGCAGGAGCTCAGTAGCGAGGAGGAGGTGGAAGACGTAGGCAGCTTTTCTACGACGGAAATCAAAGACATGTTAGTGAAGTGGTAGGAGTTTTCTGATTTTATGGAAAAGAGGCACCCGGACAAGTTGGCGTGTGGTCGTGCATTAGCCTTTTGTGTCCATGGGGCTGGAGGTGGATGAGGCAGACGTGAACGACCTTGTCGACGAGCATCAGGAAGAGATCACGACATATGAATTAATCGAGCTTCAAAAGATGCAACATTCAAGAGGTGTTGCAGGAGCTCAGTGGTGAGAAGGAGGTGGAAGACGTGAGCCGCTTTTTTACAACGGAAATCAAAGACATGTTAGCGAAGTGGTAGGAGTTTTCTGATTTATGGAAAAGAGGCACACGGACAAGTTGGCGTGTGGCGTGTGGTTGTGCGTTAGCCTTTTGTGACGACACTTGCGTACTGGCCTACCAATGGCCTCTTTAAAAAATAACGATCCAAGGAAGCTTGTTTCTGTCTGCTTCTTAAAATGTTCCTGAAATGAGTCAGGCAAACGTCATTACACTGAGCAAGAACACGACCTGTTTAAACCTATTTGGGGTGTTTCTTTTCTACATTTGCCATTTTATGATAAGGTAGGCTCTCCTTAATTTCTGATGCTTTCGTAGTCATAGCTGTGTCCTCCTCCTAGTCACTGCTAGAGAACTGTTCCTGAACGACCTTCACTTGCATGGCACCTAACTCCTTCAGGTCGTCCGTCGGAAGCTCTCGTGGTACTCCTTGAGAACCTCATTAATGTCGCCCTCATCGACGACCAGCCCCATGTACCTTATGTTGCAGAACAGGTTCACGATCGTCAGCAGTTTTGGCTTCAGTGAGACCTACGTTGAATACCTTGAAGTCTCAAGCGAAGACGGCATCAGGCCACAGCTTCTTACACGAAGAAGTCAAGGTGCGCCTCGAAACCTCCTGCCAAGCTTGATCGGTGAGTCAGAGGCATGTCACAATATCGAAATGCTCCTTCCCAAATTCACGCATGGTGAGGTTTGTGCTATCAGTGATTTCAATCATGTTTTCTACAAAGCTTCTTAAAGTTTGAAATCACTTACTGGTCCATGGGCTGGAGGAGAGGGGTGGTGTTAGGTGGAAGTTAAAGAACCTTGATAAACGAATACTCCAAAAGGATATCTTCCTCGAGGCCACGAGGGTAAGCAGGGGCATTGTCCAACACTAGCAGACATTTCAGAGGAAGGCACTTTTCTTCTAAATATTTTCTTACATTAGGACCAAAACTGAAGTTAACCCACTCGACAATGTAAAGTCTTGTTACCCAGGGTTTCGCATTAGCCCTCCACATCATCGGGAGCTTCTCCTTGAGCACTCTGTGGGACTTGAAGACTCTAGGAGTCTCCGAATAATACACCAGTAGGGGCTTGACCTTACAATCCCCACAGGCATTTGCACAGAGTGCAAGGGTAAGCCTGTCTTTCATAGGCTTACACCTGAGCAGCAGCTTCTCTTCGGCCGTGATGTAGGTCCAACGGGGCATTTTCTTCCAATAGATGCCCAGTTTTGTCACAGTTGAAGACTTGCTAGGGACTGTAGCCTTCCTGGAGAGTCAACTCGTCAAACATTCTAACAAAGGCTTTGGCCGCTTTCGTGTCCGAGCTAGCAGCCTCCCTATGCCACACCACCAAATGAATGCCAGACCATCTCTTGAAATTTTCAAACCACCCGCATAAAGCTTTGAACTCGGGGGGGCCTACTGCGAAGTCCCTTCTCCTGAGTCGTCTTCGGCCTAAGCATGCACGAGATCACCATAAATGGCACAGGCCTTGTGGCAGATTATTACCTCCGTGATTGTGTCTCCAGCAATTTCCTCTTCCTTAATCCAGTGGAGAAGCAGTCTCCATCTCATCATAGACATGGCTCCCCTTGCTTGAAAAGACAGTCACGCCTTTAGAAGGTGTTGCTGCTTTTATGGCTTCCTTCATAGCTATCACACTTAACTGCATGCCAGCCTCATATTTCTTGATTAACTCGAGCTTCATCTCCATAAAAAGCATCCTCTTCTTCTTTCCTTGAACATTAAAAACTTTCTTGGACCTATGGCTAATACTGTACAAGATGAATAACGCAACAGGATAACTATAAGTTATGAGAGCGAAATCACCAACACGAATTCAATGTGAATGATAGGGCTGCCAAAATGAAATGGTCAAGAGACGCCAATAAATAGATGCATGATGGGAAAGATGCTGAACAATATGAGAGCAGAATCTTACAGCAGTAACTAGCATTAGAGTATATATATAACTAATGGGAGAGCAGACGATGGTGGAAAGTTTACAATTTTGCGGCGTGCGAATCTTAAAATGATTTTCTCACCAGCCGGATGAATCTTATTTCATATCATGAGGGGTTTTTGTAATATGAGGAAAAAAATCTTTGTATCTCTTTCGTATCACTGACTTTACATATACAAAAACTTTCGCACCAAGAGGTATTACTGTATCATCAAATCCATTCTGTCTGAGATTGCGATGATAATCTTAAGAGATTATAAGTCCCTTCCTCTCATTTCTGAATAGGAGGAGGGGGGTTGTTCTCCGTGAAGACAGGTCTGCCCTCTAGAAACCCCAGTACCGACGATACCGAAATTTCTCCCAGGGAGGAGAGTTCTAGCTATCTCAATCGATGACCTGCTTCATGACCCAAAATTGGAAACAAACTTCCACGATTGATACGGGATCTGCTTTTCAAAATTGTCAAACAGTCATTTTTGGGCTTAGGCCATGTCGTGCTGATGGAAGTTCCTTCATAAGTAGCTTCCTAGGTTATATGTGACTACAGTGATATATCCCAGAGAATTTACCGAAGGTATCCCGAATTCTAACTCCTGGAGCAAGTATCCCTAAAAAATTCACAAAGGGATATCGCGTAAGAACGTATCTTGACACATCTCACAGCTATTTACACCCCAAATAGCGATTTTCACTTCGAGAGGGAAAAGTGGCAAGAAAATAGGAGAGTCGTTAAAAAGGTAAACACTCGATTCGCCTAATGTACTGCAAATAGTTCGCCCAATCGCCACCGGCCACCTAAACCATTCTTTCATTAGTAGCTTCGGTGACCGGTGTTTTTCCCGAGTTATCTCGCTATTTTGAAAGCTTTTTCATCGTTGTGATGGATTCCCCCGCTTCATCAGCATCTGGAAAGTTAGGTAATACTGTATCTTTGAATTGTGATAATGTAAGCTCTTGCCAGTTTTGCTTTTCGATTGAGATCGTGATTAACGTAACAAGAGCTGTTGCCAGCCGGATGGCTTCATGGACGCGATCGTTCTTTAGTTCATTTAGTTAGCAAGAACGATATTCCCGGCATTAATCGCTTTCATAACTTTAGCTATTTAGATTTCTTAGCTAGGGATTTTTATATTATGTTATTGTTGTCATGGACTTGGCTATTATGATCGAGCCTCACGGGTGCCAGGCTTCCTAGCCTAGGCACCCTCACACTTCATGCATGATATAACCTTCCTGGTAAAGTTTTATTGAAGCTCAGGCAATATTTTATACAATCAAGATATTACTGTGTAATTTTTCCTCTTCCATATTAGTATACTAGAGTTTCGATGAACGTTTCTCTATGCTCTTTGGCTTAATAGCCTTAGGGCTTTAGTATACTTGATATATGTCCCTTATTGCTCTTGTATTGTCTTTTAAGGGGAGATTGATATCTCCTATACCTTTTAAGTCAATACTATCTTTACGAGATTTAAGAGTAATTCCCTTTCCCTCTGATTAGCCTAGGCTATCCTCAGTTAACTTTGCTGTGACCTGTGTTCCGGCAAAATTTGCTGGTTTCTCTCTCCTTTCCTCGGACTGGCATAGCTGATTCTTTGCCAATCCTCGGGTCTGGAGTTGAGGACGGGACAATCAGAGTAAGTCTGTGTTAGGCATCTAGCTTCCTTGGGAAATGACTTCCCAGTTAGTCTAGTAGCTGTTCAGGAGGCTTGTCCTCCCTAGGCCACTTTAAGGTTATTATTTTACAATTTCCCCTTTTCCTGGCCTAGCAGACAGTCCTGTACTAAGGTTTTCTAACTGGAAGATAGGTTTCTTCCTTGGTTAAAATCCTTAGTACGAGATTCTGTTCTCTAAGAGTGTGTCCTATGGGCGTTCTCTTTTACTTAACCCAATCTGGGGAAATGATTTCCCCTACTTGAGGTTACTTTTGAGATCAGAATCATTCAGGTAAGGTAATTCCTTAGGGTATTACCTTACTTATTGACTTTTTACCCCTTCCCCGCTATCTCTTTTGCGTTGGATGAACCATCACCCTTATGGCCGTGGTCCTACATATGTCCCTATGGGTGTCTGTAGAACTGGCCGGAGTTTCCCTGTCGACTGCCGGCTAGGCCGGCTGCCGGCAGGTAACCTCATATCTTTGAGTGTGCCCTCGAGTCCTCCCTTGGACTGCCTTCCATATTCCTTATGATGGGATATGGTTGAGTGGAAGCCCGAATTTAATTCCCTCTTCCACTGGCACACTCTTTCGGGATGCTGGCCGGCATAGCTGATCCTTTGCCGTCCTTTATCCTTACCTTTCTCTCTGACTTTCTTTATGGGCTAGCCGCCGGCAGTTAGTTCTGCCGGCGTCAATATGGATGGTTAGGCCGGCAGTTCGCTGCCTCCTCTTGCCTTGGACATCGCTGATCGATGTGCCGGCGGCAGGTATCCTATAACCAGCTGCCGGCAACGGTGCTGCTTGCCGGCAGCCGGCCTGTGCCTTCCATCCACTATATTTCAAGACAGTATTTGAGCCCAGTCAGGCCGGCACATGCCGGCCTGCCCGGCAGGTGCCGGCTAGCCCGGCGAGTGTCGACCGGGCCGGCAGTTCCGGCGGTTTGACGGTGTCGATGGGGCCAGCAGCGTCGGTGGGGCCAGCAGTATCGGCGGGGCCGGCAGTGTCGGCGGGGCCGGCAGTGTCGGCGGGGCCGGCAGTGTCGGCGGGACCAGCAATACTGACGGCATACTGCCGCCAGCTACTGCTGTGCCCTGGAAAACCATTTTTTCCAACCTTCATGTAGTTCTTGGGCAGCCATTTGTGAGACCATCATTTAGGAGAAATGATTCTCTCTTTTATCAATGGTTAAATTCCATTAGATTTATCCACCATATTGTGCATAATGGAAGACGTGTCAAGAGGACACTTAATATATCTTGGATAATTTCTCCCAGTAATTAATTCCTGGGAATTGCTTAGTTCAATATGGGAGGAGGTCATAGCAAATGGCTGGACAGGAGGCACATGTAGGTGTCTTTCCTACCTATAGCTTACCCTATCCAAGCTAAATATAATGCTTAATTTAAGTAGAAATATGAAAAATTCGTAGATAATTTGTATTTTTTCTAACTATACAAACCTTAGCTATTTACATGGGGTGATTACTTCGGCGCAGCCGATGACGAGCCATAAAGTTTTAACGAGGGTTTCCTACCCCACCGCTAGTTAGCGGGGGTGTAGGGAGGGGTAGCTAGCTACCCCTCTCCCTCACACACACCGGAGAATACTCCACTTTACTTAGAGGTAGGACTTATCTTGGGGGACAGGGCTGGCGGACACATAACTGTAAATAGCTAAGGTTTGTATAGTTAGGAAAAATACAAATTATCTACGAATTTGTCATTTGTTCCGTAACTGAAATACAAAACACGTTATTTACATGGGGTGACTTAACCCTTAGGAAGGGTGGTAAGTCCCGGCCATACTGGCTTTGGCTTGCCCGGGGATTCCATATTCGAGCGATCAAGTACTCGGACAATAGGGAATCCGTGCTCCTCGCTGGCGGTTGTGAAACTGCCGCGGCTTACGTAAGGTGTGTGCGAAGGTGAAAAGTGACTTGTCCCAGGCAGTTGCCCTGGAATCCCTCAGGAGGGAATCCAGGCTAGGACTCTCCCAATACCACCTCGTCAGGGTATGGGGACATGACAGTATTACACCTAATAATAGGAACACAAGGAAGCATGGTCTACCTGCAGTGGTTTGAAGTCAGCTGTGCAGGGAACCCAGGATGCTGCTTTCTCCGTGGGAGGAGAGGATGAAGAAAAGGATAAGGGCCAGACAGATCTTTTCATTCATGCAGACTAACACCAGGTAACAATGCCCTCAACCTTCTGCTACTTGTCCATCAAGGAGCCTGAGGTTTAGACCAGCTGTTGTGAAGCCACCACAGGGCCGATAGAAACGTATCGAGCCTCCTGTGGGTCATGTCTTGCAGGTAAGGGGCTGAGAAGAAGGTCTGAGCTTCAACATCCCCGCTTGTAGGACCTGCGTCACTGAAAGATACTCCATGAAGGGCAGGGACGTATCTAAGCCCCTAACATCATGGGCTCTAGGGCGGTGCGAGGAGAAGGGCCAGGATTCAAGGCAGGGTGTAGCACCCTGCGAATCCGGGCCGAGATGGTACTCCTGGAGACCCTTCTCCTCGTTACCCAGGATCCACGAACGAGACTTGGACCTGGAGATGAACTGCAGCTGTTCTCTGAAGACACCAGCTCGGACCCCCTACCGGCAAGGTAGGAGATGGACTGAGTCATCTGCAACAGGACGGAGACTCGAACCCTGGAAAGAGTCGAAGCGGGTCCGGCACTCCTGGATTCTGAGTCTTGGCAACAAACCTCAGGGACGAACCTGAATGTTGCCTCCCCCTAACCCCCCGAATGGGCGAAGTCGTAACAGAGACCATGTGACTCGCTTGGCTGAAGATAGGCTAGCAGGAACACTGTCTACCCAGAAGGTGGTGGGCTGGGGACTTACGTAGTGGTTCGTCAGGGGGTCTCGAACCCCGTCCCAAGGAGGAGGTCTCACCTTCGACTGAGGGCAGGAGAGGACAAGGCTTCGCATGCGAAGGAAGAGTTCCAGCGGGGGGAGAAATGTTTGTCCCTAGAGCCAGGAGGCAAGCCTTAAGGCTGAGGGATAGCCTTTCACAGTCGAAACTGAAAGGCACACTTATCCCGCAATCCCACAAGGGGCTCCGCTATTGCTGGAGGCGGCAACGTGTGGAGGGATGCCCTCTCCCCGACACCGGTTACAGAAACTCGCCCTATCGCCTAGGAGACTACTTGCGGAAGACTTGCGCAGGTGTCCAGGCCTCCTTTTTGCCACTTGTTGCGAAAATCCTCTCTCTTTGAGGAGGTGCTGGATAGACTCCCGGCGGGAAGAGGAGCAGGCTACGGAGGCAACACATCGATGGTGTCCCACCGTTGCTGGAAGGCCTTCTACCAGCGGGCCTTGGGATCCGTGACCAGGGAGCAGTACAGCGGGAGCTTGCAGCTCAGTGCTGTAGCGAACCGGTCCACCGAGGGAGCCCCACCGAGGCAGGACTCGTAGGCTACTTGAGGATCCAAAGAACACTCGGAATGTGGTGTCCGTGACACACTGCTCAGACTGTCGGCGAGCCTATTCCTTTGCCTGGAATCAAGCGAGCTGCCAAGGAGACCGAGGGGGACTTGGACCATCCCGGTATCTCTACCGCAGGATGGGATGGTTGTACTGAAAAGTACCTCCTTGTCTGGGCCAGAAAACCATCACTGTGGTGTTGGTGATCCTCATAACCACAGAGTAGTCTGCCAGGCTAGGTGGAGCTACTGAAGAGCCATAAACACGGTTTCCGTCTCTAGTAGGACTAGAGAAGGTTCTTCCAGGTTCTGACCCCCGGCCTGAGGACCCGTGGATCAGAACGTGCCCCCCCCCCCTTTTCTTTGACGCGTCCGAAAACAGCATCAAGTTAGGGGGAAGGACGAGAAGGAACACTCCCTCTTGTATGCCCTCGTCAGCTTCCCAACCCTATGGGTTCGTCTGTACAGGTTGTCCCCTAGGGGTCTCGGCGTCTGGGGAGACGTGCCCCCGACTCCCCCGCGCCCCGAGTCGCCACTGAAGAGAACTCAACCTGTGGCGACTGTGGAAACCAGACGGGCCAGGGAGGAGAGACGTAACAACCTTGGGTTGGAGGGTCTTCTCGTGTGAGGAAAGGTCTCGCGACCTTCCTCTGCCTTGGTACCCTGACGTCTGAAGGGAAGGCTACGGGAGATAGGAGCCTAAGACCAGGCTCGGTATACCAGACTCTGAGAGGGCTGCGGGGAGGACTCCTCGAGGACCATCATGATCTTTAGAACTTGGTAAAGTCCGAGGAGCTTGTCCCGATGACGAAGAAGGGAAGCCTTCGAATCTGCCAGGATCGGCCAGCTACCCAGGAACGGAGAGGCCGGAAGCCGATGCTGAGCGCCCGTGAAGAGATCCGAGAGGAAGTATCGGAGAACTGTTGAGGTGCCGTGGAGAGGTCGAAGCACAGCCCTTGAACTGGTATACCCGCCTTCCAGGCGGACTCCAAAGTACTTCCTTGAAGATGGGTGAACCAGGACCGGAAGTACGAGTCCTACCGGACCAGTGTACCCATGAAGACTTGTGGTCTCACCAAAAAGCTGACCGCGTCTGCTGTCGCTATGCTGAACGGAGACTGTTTGACAACCCTGTACAGAGTTGAGAAGGGAAGGAGGCGACTACGGAGGACTCAAAACGCGTTGGCCACATCTTGGAGGGGGCGCCTCTCCGACATGGACTGGACTCCCATTCCCTGAGACCGGGGCAAGCTGCACTGGCGTAAGGGAGTCCTTGGGTGAGTAGAACTCGGTCCACGACCGAATCCTTTCCTTACCGAAGAGGAATCTCTGAATCTGGGATCCCCTTGAGGTTTCTCCTGAGGGCCAGAACCTGCCAAAACACAAGTTCTGACCCCTGGAGCTCCTCCTCCTGACTGGCAGCAAGGTCTCCCATCCCCGGAGGCTCTTCCTGGGGAGACTCGTAGACATGCCCCAAGGGTCCAACTGGATCCTGTCGGATCCTTGCGGAAGACAGGGCCTCAGGATCCCTCCTAGGAGGGAAACAGGACCCCAGCGATGAAGGATGTAAGGCTTCGCCGCCTCCGCACGATAGGACCCTCAGGAAGAGGCGGGGATTCTCCCTATGTAGTGAAGGGGGAGAGGACCGGGTCTTCCGACCCTCCTGGGGATGGGCAAAGCTCATCCGCAGGGGAGGGGAGATGGAGTCTGAGGAGTGCTCATCGCCTGTGTAAGGACCCGCAAAGGGACAGGATAGTCCTTGGGGAAGATACCATGCCAGGGATTCCTCTCACCCCCTTCAGGGGGAATGAATGAATGAATGATTTAAAGTTTTCAGGCATCCTGACATCTAAGGTCATTGACGCCGGTAACATTTAATTTATGTATACAAAAATAAAAAATGAGATAAAATAAAAAATGAAAGAGTATTCAATTAAAATCATAAAAATTGAATGTCATAAAAGTTAAATATTTTTCAGAAGACCTGCTTCTGAAAGAAATCTAAAAATGCCACTTGCATGGTAGGACACATCATTTCCAAGAATCTTGGCAAGGATGAACCTGCCACCCTCACCTCGAGCCTCAAACAAATATCTATTCCGCAAGTTGTTATAATTGGGGCATTCGGTCAACAAATGCCTTACTGTTAGAGGTACTAAACAGTTGTCACAATACGGTTGGTGTTGGCCCTTCAGCAGAAACTCATGTGTCAACCGAGTGTGACCAATACGGAGACGACAAAGAGACGTCTCCCATTTTCGGGGCATCATATTATACCTCCAAGGAGATATAACATTTGTTACCTCTCGCATTTTATTCCCATCTAGGCTATCCCATTGCTGTTGCCATTTATTGCAAACCAATTTCTTGATGTCAGGTAAGAAATCATTACAGGCAATGGGATACCTTCTTGGCAGCAACTCGGATGCAGCATTCTTAGCCAGTAAATCTGCCTTCTCATTCCCACACACACCTACATGTGCTGGAACCCAACAAAAGTGAACTGTTATACCTCTCCGTCCAATAATAAAAAGCCATTCTAAAATCTTTAAAACTAGAGGGTTATTAGAATTAAAAACTTCTATAGCTTGAAGGACACTCCTTGCATCACTAAAAATTGTAAAATTACCCTCCTTCTCCAATGCTATTTTCTCAATAGCGGTTAATATGCCATACAGTTCCGCAGTAAATATGGAAGCGGTCAGAGGAAGTGCACCTCTACAATTAAAACTATTACTATGTACCCCAAATCCAACGCCAGCATCAGATTTGGAGCCATCAGTATAGATAAAAGTTGATCCTCTATGTTCTTTAACATGTTCATTAAAAAGAGACCTGGCTTCTAGGTCTGACATATTCTTATCTCCTATAAAATATTTACAAAAAGATATCTCTGGTAACTTCCATGGAGGCGTTGATGATACCTTGAATGGAAGTACCTTACATCTAATTATATCCAGACTGTTTAATAATTGTTTCACCCGAAAGCCATAGGGTTGAGGAGATTTTGGGTGCATTTCAAAGTATGTTGGGTGCCTTACAAGGCTTGCAGTCTGAAAGGCTGAAGAATTAGGGAGTCATTGCAATCTAAACCAATACCGAAGAATAGAAGACATCCGGTAAAGGTCTAGTGGTAACTCTCCAGCATCAACAAGGAGACTTGGGATAGGTGATGTTCTGAATGCTCCCATGGACAATCTAATACTGTACCTGCATGATGTATTGAATCTAATATTTTCAACCGGCTTGGGGTGGCTGAAGAGTATACCTCACAACCATAACTAATTTTGGAAAAAATCAAGGCCTTGTATAATTTTAAAATAGTATTGCGGTCTGCCCCCCATGATGTATGGGACAATACTTTTAAGATATTCAGAGCTTCAACACATTTAGCTTTTAGCGCTTTTAGGTGAGAAACCCATGTAAGTCTACAGTCAAATATCAAACCTAAAAATATGGTTTCCGATACACATGGGATCCGTTGACCTTTAATGTATATATCCGGGTCTGGATGTGCTCCCCGGATACGACAGAAATGTACGATAGTAGTTTTACTTGTCGAGAACTTAAATCCATTCATATCGGCCCACTGGATAATTTTGTCAATCGAGAGCTGTAGTTTTCTCTCAACCGTTGCCATTCTGGCTCCAGCAAATGATATGGAGAGATCATCCACAAATAATGTTGAGAGAACATCCTGGGGAATGGCTGAGGATATCCCATTAATTGCTAGTGCAAAAAGGGTTACACTCAGCACACTACCCTGAGGAACTCCTTCTTCCTGGCACTTACTCTCTGATAGAGCTTCCCCAACTCTCACTTGAAAAACTCTATGTGAAAGAAATGCCTGAATAAATAGTGGCAGCTCTCCTCTCAATCTGATTTCATGAATGGTTTTAAGTATACCATATCTCCATGTGGTATCATATGCCTTTTCAAGGTCAAAAAATACTGTAACATGGTGCTGTTTGGAAGCAAAGGCTTCACAAATAGAAGACTCAAGTCGTATCAACACATCAGTCGTTGAGTGCATTTTTCTGAATCCACATTGAATCGGTGATAAAATACCTTTCTTTTCAAGGTACCATATCAGCCTTGCATTGACCATCTTCTCCATGATTTTACATAAACAAGATGTCAATGCAATAGGACGACAGTTTGCTGCTAAAAACTTGTCTTTACCGGGTTTTAAAAAGGCTAAAATAATGGCTAGTTCCCAAACACTTGGGTAACTATGATCATGCCATATTCTATTAATAATGTTTAAAATAAATAGCTTTGTATTAAAATGTACATGTTTAATCATTGCATATGGAATTCCATCGGGTCCAGGGGCTGTATCGTTGCAATGAGCTAGTGCGGAATCAAATTCTCTTTCAGTGAAAGGAGAATTATAAGACTCTTCCCTTCTTGTTCCAAAATCTAAAATTTTCTTTTCTTCAACACTCCTATACTGGTGACCAGGGGCTCCTACACACTTGCTGGATACATTTGAAAAATGATTAGCCAGGGCATTGCTAACATCATTTGCTTCAGTTACATACTGACCATTCACCTTCAACACTGGTGGTGGGTTGGGGGTGAATTTGCCAGCTATCTTTTTTACTTTCCTCCACACAGCAGATGGTGGTGTTCTACTGTTAATGGAGGAAACAAAAGACATCCATGACTGGCGCCTTGCTTCTTTCATGGCACGACGGAACTGTGCTCTACATTTCTTGTACATAATTAAATTCTCATCAGTTCGGAGTCTACGCAATCGTGTTAGAGATCTTCTTGTGGCTCTGTGGAGGGCAGTTAGTTCTGAAGACCACCACGGGACTGGTCGTCGTTTGAATAACCCTGTTGTTTTGGGAATTGAATTGACTCCTGCTGTATGGAGAGTTCCATTCAGTAAGTCTATGGCATCATCGATATTTTCAACCTGTTCAGCATCCCCCTCAATTTCGTTTAGCTCATGATACTTTTCCCAGTCCGCCTTGTCAAGATTCCATCGTGGCGATCTCTGTAAAGGTGGACCATTGTTGGTGTTTATAATGATTGGTGCATGATCACTAGTATGCCAATCATCTAATGTCCTCCAATCAAAATCAAGAAGAGAGTTAGAGCTTGCAATTGAAAGGTCAATGCATGACAAGGTACCTGTCTGAACATGGAAGTGTGTGGGCTCTCCTGTATTAAGGAGTCCCACATCCTCATTCTCCACAATTGATGAGATAATATTGCCCCTTGTGTTTGCTAGGATATCACCCCATAAAGGATGTCTACCATTCATATCTCCCAGTAAGAGAAATGGTTGAGGGAGTTGTTGAATGACCTCTGCTAAGTCATCATATAAAATAATATCATTTGGAGGTAAGTACAGAGAGCAAATTGTATATTTTCTCCCTATATCAATTTGTACAACAACTGCCTGCAGGGTTGTACGTATAGACATAGGTATTTGGGGAACATCTCGACGAATGTATACAAGACTTCCGCCATGGCTCCCTGCTTGTTGATTATATGGTGTTCTATAGCTAACATACTCTCGAGGACTAGGAGTGTTAGAATCAAGCATACTTTCCTGTAGACATACAATTATGGGGGAATGCTCATGAATTAGGAGCTTAAGTTCTTCATATTTGGCCCTCAAACCCTGACAGTTCCATTGCAAAATGGAGGAGAAAACTATGGATTATTTCTGGAAGACATCTTGGATGAGGTCTTCCCATTAGCAGTTTTTAATCTAACATTATTACCTGTAGGTTTCTTCAGAGGTGGTCTTGTTTATAATGGGTTTTATGTTTGTGTTTTTCTTTGTATCCTTTTGATCTATTTGTTGAGGTGGATGGTGGACCTCAACTTGAATTTCTGATTTATTCAGTTTATCTTCTGGTCCATTAGAAACATCAACAGACAAAACATCAAATTTATTTGATGTCATAACCTTGACGTTTCTAATGGAGGGTGGAGAGAGAGATGGAGGTCTCTCTCTTTTCCTATTTATCAGTGGTGAGGATTTACCAGGTTTTTGCACCTTCCCTACCACAGGTGCACCTGGTAACTTTGTTTCGGGTGGAACTTCCATCAAATCAGGCAAGGACATGGCCTGAGAGAGGTTAGTACTATTGTTGGTAATGGGGGATGAAGTTTGTATAAAAGTGGGCAGTGTTGCAGTTTTAATACACAGTGGTAAAGCCTTGGAAGGCAATAAGCTTACCTTGTCACGTAAAACTCTACTATCATTAGATGATGTATTTCCTTTTAGAGAATTACTGGCAGCACTATGTGGGTTCGATGTCTCCTGTGGTATATTTTCTCTTGATTTCAGTGCATTTGCATAGCTGTTTGGTTTTTCCAGCAGTCTTTTGGCATGTCCTACACTTATGTGTTCTACACTGGATTTGTTGAGGGCTGCTTCTTCAAACTTATAAATCTCGCAGCTCCTGTCAGTGGATTTATGGTTTGAATTGCAATTCAAACAGCTGGGCTCAAGTGTACACTCTCCATGATAGGGACTGGCACAGATGCTACACATTTTTTCATTTTTACAAACTTTAGAAGGATGTCCAAATTTGAAACATTTGAAGCATTGTAAGGGCTTTTGTTTAAAAGGTCGAACTTTTATTCTTTCATTTTCAATATCGATGTGGAAAGGCACATCAGCATCCTGGAAAGTAAGGATAATCATTGACGTCCCAGGAATCTTATGGACTTTCCACACTGTTAATGGGCACATGGCTAGTATTTCCTCTTCTGTAAATTCGTAAAGATCTTTATTGAAGACTACTCCCCTTCCGTAACTAAAGTTTAGGTGGGGTTTGACATCTAACATATCCTCATCACTGTTTGTCGTAAGGTTAGACAGTATTACTGATTGCGTGAATGATTTAGCATGGATTAGGAAGCTATTTTTCCCAAAGCGAGATATATCACCTGGTGCAATGGTTCCTACCTTTTTCTGAATTAGTTTGCTAATTTTAAAATAATTCCCATTACTCCCTTTAGGCTCGGCAACAAGCCACATTGGTGGTTTTGGCTTTCTTTGGGGGAGCATAGTTAAATCGATATCTTTCTCAAACCAGTCAGCAGGTCTATATACATCCAAACTGTTTGGTATCTTATCACATAGGGCACCCATGACATTTAGGTTATTAATTTTGATATCATTGATGTTACATATTGCATTGAATGCTTCTTCATGATTATTATAAGTTATCCATGAATGCCATTTTTCATTTTCAAGTTTCATTCTAATTTCTTTTATCACTCCATAGCATCTAAATGCTTTATATATCATATCATAATCAGTATTTATTGGAATTTGGGTAACATGAAGGATTCTTAGTTTCCCTTTGTTACCCTACTTAATTGGTTTTGAAACATTAGTAGAGGGGTCCTTTTTTGTTCCTAAGTCGTCAACAGAATTTTCCTTAATTGAATTAGCAGAAGTCGTCAACAGTGCCGGGGGGGAGTCAGCAAATCCAGGGGATGGGGAGTCAGTATTTGAAGGGTCCATATTTAAGGGTGGGATTTTCATGTTTTTTGTTGTTGTTTGGTTGGGGTACCTGCTTGAGAATTATAAGAAAGTATCATACGTTGGAAAGGAAATTTGTATTCTCCACTATCGGCACAATGAGAGTATACTTCCCAGATGGTCCACTCCATACCCTACCCGAAGGATAGCATCAAAACAGATATAGAGGCACAGGTGTAAGCTAAACCCGCCTGTTAGGACTGAGACCAAGGTAATATGGAATCATCCTCCCCATATCTGTAATGATGGGCTTCCGGCCAAAAGCCAAGAGTCCCACCTCAAGGATTGGAACCCCCTGGATTCCGATGACCCAACCCTTGAGAGTAGTTCCGCCAAAAAGGTCCAAACCATCTTTGGGATGGCTGAGATCATCCAATACTCTCATATATAGCTTTGAATGCGAATACCTCCCAACCGTGATCCCTTCTCCCATTCATCTAAGCAGGCAGTAATAACGAATGTGGAAATATCCACGCCATTTAAATAAAATAGAAAAAAATAGATAAATAAATAAATGAGTAAATAAAATAAATAAATATATATATATGCATACATCTACATATATATATAAGTAAGAAGGATAATAATCATAGAGATAGGACAGCAAGATGAAAGAAAGTTGATAAAATTAGGAGAAGGTCGAAGTAATATTAAGCAGAAGAAAAAGATGAAAGAGAGAAATTTAGATTCAAACTGGGGGAGCAATTTCCCGAAGTTCGAGAGCCCTCTTGCCCGTCACCAAGATTCAGCACGGGAATGAAATGCCGTGCTGAAGCTCAATGACTTCATCAAGGCATTCTCTCATTAAGAGGGGCCTTCAGGGGGAGAGGAAGCTGCTACTGATTAGTGACCCCAGTCAGAAGGCACAGGCTCATCGCTTGTTTGAGCGCTCTGACGACGGCATCCCACCAGGGATGCCGACCAATCCTCGCGCTGACAGGGAGTCCCTCTGGAGGAAAGAGGATCGTTCGATCCTCTGGGGGAGATGACATATGAGGGTTCGCCCATAGAGAATCTGCAGTGAAGGGAGAAGAGACCTTTAACCTGTCCGGAAACCTCACCCCCCTCCGGAGAGGGCGGTGCTCTGCGCTGCGGGGGAGGAAAACGCGGAGGTGGCCTGACCGCCATAAGCCCTGATGTAAACAGGGCGCAGTCGTGTCGGAGAACGATGCGCTGATCACGCTGACGATCGCGCGAAAATCACTGATCTGAGTAGCGTGTGAATAAAGCATGCGTAGCAGAATAATCGCGCCTACATGCCCGCGTGAGCGTGGCCGTATTGGCGACCGCGTGAACGAACCCCGCGTCTCCGCGCGTATGAAGATTTCTGGCGCTTGCACGTGAAAGATCGTGGGCGAGGGAAACCATCCCACGCGCGAACGATCTCGGCGAAAAAAGATCGCCGGTGCTAGCGCCGTCGGCGATTGGATGTCGGGAACCATCCCACGCGCGGATGAATAACGCTAAAGAAACGCTGACAATCTTCGGTGCTTACGCGAGTACGAAGATCGTCGGCGCTATCGCGAGAAAAAAAAAACCGTAGGAGACAGTGAGCGGGGACCCATAGTGCCCGCGTGCGAATGATCTCCAACTATGTAAGACGATCGTCGGCGATCCGGGCGAGCCCGGACGATCTTCGACGCTCACTCGTAAGCGACGATTGTCGGAGCTCGCGCGCGAGAGAAGATAGTCGGCGATCACGAGCGGGAACCTCAGTGCCCGCGCGCGGACGATCTATGACGATCGCGAGCGGGAAACCGTGCGTGGACGATCCATGCGATGATTGCGTGAGCCTCAATGGTCGCGCGCGGGAAATTATCCCGCGAACAGAACGATCTTCGGCGCTCACGCGTACTGTGAAGATCGTCGGCGCTCACGCGCCTAGAGCCGAATCCAAAGATTGGCGGCGAACGGCCGTCGACGATCGCGTGCGGAGAACCGCGCGAGGATGGGCTCGTTGCCGTGCGCGGGAAACCATCCCGGGCACAGAACGATCATCGGAGCTTAAGCGTACTAGGAAGATCGCCGGCGCTTCCGCTTAACGCCGGATCTGAAGATCGCCGGCTAACGGCCGTCAATGATCGCGTGCGGAGCAGACCGATCCTCGGCGCTTACGCTTACTAAGAAGATCGTCAACGCTTTCGCGCCTAGCGCTGGATCCGAAGATCGCCGGCTAACGACCATTGCCGGATTGACGATCGCAAGCGGAAGGGCCTTAAAGGTCGCGAGCAGAAGGGCCTTGAAGGTCGCGAGCGGAAGGGCCTTGAAGGTCGCGAGCGGAAGGGCCTTGAAGGTTGCACGCGGGAAACTATCTCGCGCGCGGGCGATCATCAACGCTTACGCTTTAGCGCGAACAGAAGATAATCGGCTAACGACCCTCGACGATCGCGAGATCGCGCGCGGGGGATCATCAACGCTTACGCGTTAGCATGAACAGAAGATCGTAGGCTAACGATCGCCGACGATCGCGCGTCCCTCGACGATCGTGAGATCGCACGCGGGAAACCATCCCGCGCGCGGGCGATCATCAACAATTATGCGTTGGCGCAAAAAGAAGATCGTCGGCTAAATCGACGACGACCGCGAGATCGCGGGCGGGAAATAATCCCGCACGCGGGCGGTTTTCAGCGCTTATGCGTGAGTGAAGATCGTAGGCTCCTGCACAACAGAAGATCGTCGGAAATGGTTGAAGGATCGCTAACTCGTAGATCAGGAACTGGGATGTGTCCCTAGAAGGGAGAGCATCCCCTGAAGAGGACCAGGAGGTCTACTTCAGTGCCGACGATCAACTGAAGGACTGCTAAATACTCCAAGGAGTGGTCTCTGTGAGGTACCTCTCCCGCAAACGGGAGAGGTGGCCTTCGTAGAAGAGACTTAGAGACACCGAAGGCTGAACTGCTGGTGAGCGCCAGTGCACTATCTCAGGAACCCCAACGATGTGCGCAAATGCGCAGGGAACGTTGGTAGCAGCCTAACTGAATACTGGAACAAGGTGTCTCTAAGGCAGTCTCAGGAACAGCAGTCGAGCGCTAGCGCGTAAGGGAACGTTGGCGCACAGGTGATACCTGGCACTTAAGGGACTTACTCAAGGTGTGAGAAAGTCTCTCCTGCCCCGAAGGGAGGAGCCCGTTAGATATCGGGGGCGTGGGCGCCCAAGGCGCGTCTGCAGTCAGGAACAGATACAGCAGGCAACAGGAACACTGAGGGACGAGAGACCAAGGGTCTAACGTAGCCTGAGTAGCGAGGCCCCGAGGGGATAGTTGCAAGACCCCGAAGGGTCAATGCAACGGGAAACTGAAGTTTCTCCGTCACTAAACACCGAAGTGTAGAAGTGACTAAAGTTACGAGAGCCCGAGGGAACTGCGTAACTAAGATCTGAGACCCCGAAGGGTCAGGGAAAAAAGAGAAACCGAAGTTTCCCTGACACTAACACCGAAGTGCTAGTGACTGAACAGCAAGCTGTTGACGACAGGAACAATCCTCCGAAGAGGAGTCTCTATGAGTGGTCTCTCTCGCGAACGAGAGAGGTGAGCACTTCGTAGAAGAGACTGGTGAAGGAGCCCTGAAAGGCCGTGAGATCAGCAGACGTAAACAGGAACCATCCTCCGAAGAGGAGTCTCTGTGAGTGTCCTCTCATGTAAACGGGAGGGGACACTTCGTAGAAGAGACAAAAGGAGCGATCCTCCGAGGAGGAGCCCTTAGTGCGGCCTCCCTCGCGAACGAGAGAGGGCCGGACTAATCCTGCAGCTGCTCAGCCCCTTGAGTGTAGCTACAGAAGCGACCGCTCAGCAACGAGAGCATAGTCGCTAGTACCATGGTCTAGCCTTGCAACCGCTCAGCCCCTTGAGCAAGTCACAAGGGCGGTCGCTCAGCCCCAAGAGCATAACCGTCAAGGACCAGGGAAAAGTAAAGAGGGAAGTTAATTAACTACCCTGGAGGCGAACCTCCTTATCGTTCTAGGATGCAATGAAGAGCTGGCAGCAATCACGGGGGAACTTCTAAGAGAAGGAAATGCCCCTCATGAATGCCTTGAGAGACGGCGGCGAAGCCGACTCCTCAGGATAAACAGAACAGCTCTGCCTCGAAGGCACACACAACAGGCACGAAGAAACAGCATCGTAAACTGGAAAATAAAACAGAATAATTATTTAACAGAAATTTCCCCGGGTGAAACTCCGAAGAGAAACCCCGAGGGAAAGAACAAAAGAACGAAAGAAGGTATGCGCCCCCCCCACCCCACCCACATGCCCAGGTGAGGGGGGGGACGAAAGTTAACAAAACAGAATTATAACAAGATAATTATGCAACTGACTTTGAATGCTCCAAGGATCACCGACCCCCGAAGGGACGTGAGCCCTGAGCAGAAAGTTAAAACACAATAATATTCGTAAAAATAATTGAGACAAAAAAGACGAAATAGCGACTCGGTTCTGAGAAGCTATCGTAGGCGTAGTACGGAGTAAGAGGTGAACGACCTCAAGAGAAGGGCCGGTCTCCACGAAAGGCAACCATGGTGGCCTAGAAGTGAAAGGCCGTGATCACGAAAAGATCGTGGTGGCCTAAGCCGGCGAAACTCTAGTAGATGTACACAACACCGAAAGCAAAGGAAACTTACTATTTTCTATACATATAAATATATATAAACATCAGTAATGTTTAAAGATATTAAGTATAAGAAAAGGTAAGTTAAAAGACAAAACAATAATGGCTGTCAAGTGAGGATAGGAGCGGAGACCTCCGATCACTATCCGAGCCAGAAGTAAAGTGGAGTATTCTCCAGTGTGTTTGAGGGGGAGGGGTAGCTAGCTACCCCTAGCTACCGCTCCCTACCCCCCCCCCCCCCGCTAAATAGCGGTGGGATAGGCAACCCTCGTTAAAACTTTATGGCTCGTCATCGGCTGCGCCGAAGTAATCACCCCATGTAAATAGCGTGGTTTGTATTTCAGTTACGGAACAACTGAAGATTTCACAGAAAACTCATTTGTTTTTCTTTCTTTACAGGAGGAGCATCTCGAGTGCGGGAACAACTTTTATAGAGTCCATAGCAAGAGCTTCTACGGACATGGAGTGTGCAGGGCTCACGCTCGCTGTTCTATCACCAAAGGGGTTCTCAAGCATTGGGACCCGCAGGTATGTGCCATTTGTGAAAGTTTGGTAAAGGAGGCTTTTGATGACCAAAAGACTATAGTCTAGGGATGCAGCTAGGGATACACTGCGTAAATGGGTCAGGGGTTTTCCAAAGAATGCTTCGGGCCCATACCTTCCTAATGCTAGGATGAGGGACTGTCTCTTCCTCAGAGCTCATGATGACGCTATTATTCCCCAGACAAAACCTGAGATCCCCTTGGTTCAACTTCAGGTCCAGCAGACCAAGGAACCTGACGTTGCGGATACATTGGAGGGTATCTATTTGGACGACAACATGTCTGTCATCTCAGAGGAGACGGAGAAGAATCTCCTCGTGGAAGAGTTAGATCAGGAGGCAGTTGCCCCCCCTGAAGAGAATGTTGAGAATGCCGAAGTAGCTTCGGTTTCTTCAGCTGTAGCGGCCGATCCGGCACCATCAACTTCATCTCAACCACCTCAGCTCGATTCGATCACGAGCACTCTTCACTCCTTGATCTCCATGGTGCAGGACCTACAGAAGAGGTCGTCCGAGAAGGAAACCACTTTTCGGACGGAGATTGAGCAGCTGGTGTCTTCACGTTTGACCCCGAAGAAGCTGAACGTGAAGGACCTTCCCGTTTTCTCTGACGTTAACCCTTGGAGGTACGCAGAGCATATGCCTATGTCAGCAGGCAAAATTTTCCTCTCGGAGAAACTGGGCACGGTACCAGTGGAGGAAATCGAGTTCTGGCCCAGCAGAGGGGCCTATCCGGACTGTTACGTCCGCCTTAGAAATGAACCGGCGTCTAAAGAAGAGACGGAGCCCAAGGAGACAATTGTCCTTGAGCTTGCTAAAGTACAAGCCTTATTTTCTAAAACTATGAAAGAGAGGGCTTTCACTAGTTCGAAGGTACCGGCTCTTAGCAAAAAACACCCATCGTTTGTTGCTGACCCCCAACGCGCTTTTCCCTTTATGGATAAAGGGTTTAAAGCAGCTCTAAAGGCCGTGGAGGCAGGAAAGCTTTGCCCCACATTAGAAGAAAGCAAGCCTTTCTCCCTTGCTGGACGTCAGTTCAACGAAGACCTCCCAAAGCTGACAGATTTTCTCTTAAAGAGAGAACACGAGACTAAGGAACGCCTGGCTGCTTCCATGTCTCTCCAAACAGGGCTAGAGACGATGGCTAATATCCCTGATACCCCGGATATGTACATGGTTTTCGCCAAGGCTCACTTGGCTACGGTAACGAAGGACCTGTACAACTTCTTCAAGGCCAGAAGGGCCTGTAGGGAGTTTGTGTTTGCTTCCGCTTCCGTTAAACACGAACCTAGGAAGCTGATAGCTTCTAACATCTGGGGAAAAAACCTCTTCCCGAGTGAAGTGGTCAAGGAGGTTGTAGACAAAGCCGCCTCGGAGAATAGAAATCTTCTTTCCAAATGGGGCTTCATCTTCAAAACGGAAATCTTCAGCTGACGAGGGTCCCCAGCCGAAGAGCAAGTCTAAACAACCTCGCTTGCCCTCTCGGCCAAAGCAGCAACAGCTTCCCATGGCCACGGTGCCCCAGACCACCACCTTTCAACTGGTGCCCCAAACTCTGGCATCTCAGTCGCCAGTGTTCACCCCAGTTTACGAAAGGCAAGCTGCTACTTTCAAGCCAAAGTCTCGAGGTTCCTTTCGGGGTCCCTCTAGGCGCCCCTTCAGAGGCAGGGGCAACAGAGGTGGTCGTGGCCAAGGAGGTAAATCCTCCAGTCAGCACTCTAAGTGAGATGCTGCCGGTAGGAGGGAGACTTCTCCATTTTCAGGATCGGTGGACCTTCGATCCTTGGGCCCACAGCCTGATCAAGAAAGGACTGGGCTGGGGTTGGAACTCAACCCCACCAAGCTTTCCTCAATTCTTCCAACCATCAACCCCAGTTCTGGAAGAATATGTTCAAGAACTATTGGACAAGAGAGTCATAAGGAAAGCAAAGTCCATCAAATTCCAAGGAAGGCTATTCTGTGTTCCGAAGAAGGATTCGGAAAAGCTCAGAGTCATTCTGGACTTATCACCACTCAACAAGTTCATTGTGAACTACAAGTTCAGAATGCTGACGCTTCAGCACATAAGGACCCTTCTGCCCAAATGGGCATACACAGTCTCCATAGACATGACGGATGCTTACTGGCATGTGCCAATCAACCGTCAAGTTTCCCCCTACCTAGGGTTCAAGCTCCAGAAAAGAAAATACGTTTTCAGAGCCATGCCCTTCGGTCTGAACATTGCTCCAAGAATATTCACAAAGCTTGCGAACACAGTCATTCGACAACTACGCCTCAAGGGTGTCCAGGTGATGGCCTACCTGGACAATTGGCTGGTGTGGGCAGCATCCAAAGAAGAATGCATGCAAGCCTCCAGAAAAGTGATTCAATTCCTAGAAAACCTAGGATTCAAGATCAACCTGTAAAAGTCTCGGCTTTCTCCTGCTCGAAGGTTCCAGTGGCTGGGAGTTCACTGGGACCTACAGTCACATTGCCTCTCTTTGCCCACAGCAAAGAGGAAGGAGATAGCAAGGTCCGTCAAAAGTCTTCTTCAATCTCAAAGAATATCAAGAAGACAACAGGAGTGTGTGTTGGGGTCTCTCCAGTTTGCCTCTTTGACGGACCCACTTTTGAGAGTGCAGTTAAAAGATGCATCAGGAGTCTGGAGAAAATACGCTTACAACGATCGAAGAGATCTACGAAGACCATTCCCAAATTGTCTGCGATCCATTCTCAAGCCATGGTCGGGAGCAAAGAACCTAAGAAGAAAGGTACCCTTGCAACCACCTCCACCAGCAGTCACCGTTCACATGGATGCCTCGAAGGAAGGTTGGGGAGGTCACACTCATCGTCGGAAGGTGCAGGGAACCTGGTCTCCACTCTTCAAGTCCTTCCACATAAATTTTCTGGAAGCCATGGCAGTTTTTCTATCTCTGAAAAAACTGAGACTTCGCTGCTCAATCCACACTCGCCTGGTTTTAGACAGCGAAGTGATAATGAGATGCATAAATCGACAGGGCTCAAGATCGCCTCAATTAAATCAAGTGATGTTGGCCATCTTTCATCTATCCAAGAAGATGAAGTGGCACTTGACAGCAGTCGACCTCCAAGGATTCCGCAATGTGACAGCGGATGCTCTATCCAGGATCAACCCGATAAGAGTCCGAATGGTCCCTAGACGCAGGATCATTCTCCTTCATACTGAACAAAGTCCCAGGACTGCAAGTAGATCTCTTCGCAACGAGCGACAACAAGAAACTACCCCTGTATGTTGCCCCGTACGAGGATCCTCTAGCGGAAGCAACGGACGTGATGTCCGGGGATTGGAACAGATGGTCCAGGATTTACTTGTTCCCACCAACCAACCTGTTGTTGAAAGCCCTCGACAAATTGAGATCCTTTCGGGGGAGGGCAGCGATAGTGGCCCACAAGTGGCCAGGCAGTGTCTGGTTCCCTCTGATAACAGAACTACGCCTGAAGCTGATCTCGTTGCCGGAACCAGTTCTAACTCAGCAAGTGCAGAAATCGACTGTCTACACTTCATCAGAGAAAACCCAAAACCTTCATCTCATGATTTTCTCACCCTAGCGGTTAAGAAAAGGTTCGGGATTTCTGCAGACAGTATTAACTTCTTAGAAGAATATAAGTCAAAGTCTACAAGAAGACAATAAGAGTCCTCCTGGAAGAAATGGGTAGCCTTTGTTAAGGCGAAGAAACCGCAAGAGATTTCTACGGACTTCTGTTTGTCCTTCTTCATCCATCTTCACAGACAAGGATTAGCGGCTAATACAATTACTACTTGTAAATCTGCATTGACTAGGCCGATTCTATACGCCTTCCAGGTGGACTTTTCTAAAGAAATCTTCAACAAGATTCCAAAAGCCTGCGCCAAACTTCGACCTGCAGCCCCTCCAAAGCACATTTCATGGTCCTTGGATAAGGTTGTTCATCTGGCTTCAACTTTGAACAATGAAGATTGCTCGCTGAAAGACTTGACTCAGAAGGTGATTTTTCTTTTTGCACTAGCCTCAGGAGCCAGAGTTAGTGAGATAGTGGCCCTCTCGAGGGATGATGGCCACATTCAGTTTACAACGAATGGAGATTTAAATCTTTTTCCGGATCCGACGTTTCTCGCCAAAAACGAGCTGCCCACTAAGAGATGGGGTCCCTGGAGAATCTGCCCTCTGAAGGAAGAAGCATACCTCTGCCCAGTGGAATGCCTAAAGGTCTATCTTCATAGAACTTCAGACTTTAAGGGAGGTCAGCTTTTCAGGGGAGAGACTTCTGGTTCGACGTTATCCTTGAAACAGATAAGGGCGAAAATCACCTACTTTATTCGCAGAGCGGATCCTGACAGTACACGCGCAGGTCACGATCCGAGAAAAGTTGCCTCGTCTCTAAACTTCTTTCAGACTATGTCGTTTGAAAACCTGCATGCCTATACTGGATGGATTCTTCCAGGGTATTCTTTAAGCATTACGCAAAGCAATTACAGGAAATCAAGTTTCATGTGATAGCTGCAGGTAGTGTAATAAAACCTGCTGCTTGATTACTGCGAAGGACAGTGCACTAATAGTCACTTTTAGTGAAGGGTGTACATGATAGACTTAGGTATATCATGATAAGTATTATGTTGTTAAAGACACTATGAACTGTCTTATCTCACGAGGTGACCTCAAGCATAATAATTTGACACAAGTGCCAGCATTTTATATGCTAGTGTTCCTGGTAATAACATTATGCAGTGAAATATTTTATTTCTTTGAGTGGCTTTTGTTTCTCTTTCAGATGAAACTTATTTATTTTTGTTATTACTGTTATGCTTTTATGCAATATGTTTAGCATAAATATATTAATTCCAATCATGATTTCTGTGTTTCTTGTAAATAAACATTAGAAGGAATCTCTGCGTCTCTTTCGCCTCAAGATTTTATAGATCATGTATATCAGAGCATCCTTGATCCTCTTAGGACTTTGTAAGACTAATGTCTTCTCTATTATGCAAACAGGTAAGTTTGGTTGTACTATGTCTATATTACTGTTTTATGATCCCTACGTGAACATAAACCTATCTGTCTAGATCCGGACCTGGGAGGTACAGTATTCTATTCATTACCCATTAGTACAAACTATGCTTTACGTATATAAGGACACAATATACTTCTGCTTGCTAATTGTTCTTTGAACTCACAATTTTCGGGTTTTATTCCTAGAGTCTATATAGACTTTTCCCTGAAGGGGCAGGAAGAGCTGTCATTTGGTATGCTCAGTTGATTGATGTATTACGGTAACATCAAGTGTCTTTGGTCTTGGTGACCAGATAGGGAATAGTTAAGTCGAGATAACGGCACTATTATAAATCCACAGATACATTAATGCTCTGGTAAACTTCCATCAGCACGACATGGCCTAAGCCCAAAAAACGGATTTTTGGGTGAAAGAGCCATGTTGTCCTGATGGACCCACCCTCCTTTAATAAAAGGATATGAATCCCTCCCTTTGGTACTGTATCAGCAACACCTACGAAGCTACAAAGAATGGTTTAGGTGGCGCCTCGCGGTGGCGATTGGGCGAACTATTTGCAGTACATTAGGAGAATCGAGTGTTTACCTTTTTAACGACTCTCCTATTTTCTTGCCACTTTTCCCTCTCGAAGTGAAAATCGCTATTTGGGGAGTAAATAGCTGTGAGATGTGTCAAGATACGTCCTTACGCGATATCCCTTTGTGATTTTTTAAGAGATACTCGCTCCAGGAGTTAGAATTCTGGATACCTTTGGTAAATTCTCTGGGATATATCACTGTAGTCACATATAACCTAGGAAGCCACTTATGAAGGAACTTCCATCAGGACGACATGGCTCTTTCACCCAAAAATAGATTTTTCACTTCGCTCAAAATCCGTTTATTCAGGGAGAAGCAGTCTTGGAAAAGCTCAAAACTCTTGAAGAACCGCGAGTATTAAGAGTTCTATTAACCTAAATAGTCGTTGTTCTGTTGACTGAATTTTTCCCAGGGAAGATGTCAGTTAGACTCCTATTGTGATGCATAAAGCAAATTTACTGCGACTTAGTCTGAGAGTGATAGCCTACAAGCAATCTTTATTCACTCCAGAGTTCTTCTTAATTTTACCATGAGAAGTTCCAGTACCGAGGATTGTTCTCTCTACATTAGAAGTTCTGTTGTCCATCTCACTCCCTTGGATCTCCTAGTCTTATACTATGGAGTCAAGAGAGATTCCAGGAGTCCAGACTTTCTCCTGGATACTGAAGGGCATCGACCATTACTGTAGTACAGTATTGGTGAAAAAAGTGGCTAAAAAGATATCTGGGAAAAGTAAACAATTCGTAAGAGGAAATCATTTAAGGCCAAGGTTTTCTTGTTAGGAGGTATGGAAGACATTTACTCTCGTCGCCATACTTGATTCCTATTCATAATTAGTGATGACCGTTGTCTACACAATGGTGACAATACGTGAAGGGGGAGTCTGGTCTAAGCCCATTCATAAATCTCAATTGCCAAGCAGCCAGGCAGGAGTAAGGGCATATCTTTTAGTTTTAAATATCCTCTATCAAGGAGTTGTCTTCTCATTTATCTTTCCCAGAGAGGCTTCCTAGACTCTCTAGAATAGTGTTTTTACCACTGGACAGGAAAGACAAGTGGTCAAACTTTTTTACTTTAAAACTGAGCTTTATTTTTAGTTTGTTATATCCCCCATAGATTTATGAAAAGCAAAAGGTTCCTCTCACAGGGAAGAGTTCTGCTTACTCATAGTACTCTGACGTTTAACACCACTCAAATTGAGGATAGAGACATCAGTCCTCAGAATGGGTGAATATTTTCCCAGGAGAGGTCGAGGGGGGGTACCAGTAAATTGTCATGGTTCAGCAGGAAAATTACTCCTCTGAGAGGTGTTCTGCCATAATGGAAAAGTTTAGTCTTGAGGAAGATCATTCCTTATAAAAATGATATTTTCATTAATAAAATGACAAATTCGAAGATAATTTGTATTTTTCCTAACCATACAAACCTTAGCTATTTACATTGGGTTTACCTATTAGCGTAGCTGAAATGGCAAGCCATTAGAATTTAACGAGGGTGTAATACCCCCGCGCTAGTTAGCGGGGGGGGAGTGGTAGCTAGCTACCCCTCCCACCCAGGTGAATGCTCCACTTTCACTTAGAGGTAGGACTTGTCTTGGGGGACAGGGCTGGTGGGCAAATATATATAAATAGCTAAGGTTTGTATGGTTAGGAAAAATACAAATTATCTTCAAATTTGTCATTTGTTCCGTAACCGAAATACAAACCACGCTATTTACATTGGGTGACTTACCCCTTAGGAAGGGTGGAAAGTCCCCAGCCATACTGGCTTTGGCTTTACCCGGGGACTCAGAATCCGAGTGAGTCGCACTCGAGAAAAGGAGTCCCTGCACCTCACAAGTTCCTTACTCCGCAAGAAACCGTGTGGCCTACATAAGCTTGTGTGTGAAGGAAGAAGTGTGACCCGTCCTAGGCAGTTGACCTGGAGTTCCAGAAGGAACTCTGGGTTAGGACATTCCCAATACCACCTCGTCAAGGTATGGGGGACGCGACAGTATTGACTCAATACTCGGAACACAAGGAAGCATGGTTTACCTGCAGAGGTTCGAGGTCAGCTATGCAGAGACCAGGATGCTGCTTCCCAGTAGAGGGGAAAATGAAGAAAGAAGTAAGGGCCAGACATACTTCTTTCGTTCATGCACACTAAAACCTGATAACAATGCCCTCAACCTTCTGCTACCTGTCCAAAAAGGAGCCTGAGGTTAGACCAGCTGTTGTGTAGCCACCACAGAGCGATAGAAACGTATCGAAACTCCTGTGGGTCACGCCCTGCAGGAAGCAGGCTGCGAAGGTCATTAGATGCTTCCAGACTCCAGCTTGTAGCACCTGCGTCACAGAGTAGTATTACTCAAAGGCGAGGGACGTTGCGATGTATCGACATCGTGTTGTAGGGCGACGTGACGGAGGAGGATCTGGATTCAGGTAGCGATGAATGTCCTTGAGTCTGAGCTGAAGAGGTATACTGGTGACTCTCCCCCGTGTCCTTCTTGTGCTCCCAACCCGGCTGCACGTGAGGACAAACTGCAGCTGTTCCCAAAGCTAACCTCTCGATTCCTTTACTGGCAAGAAGGAGAAGGTTTTGGGACATCAGATATAAAATGGTGACTCGAAATCTTGAAGGAATTGGACCGAAGGCCGGGACCCCAAGATTCTGAGTCTGGCCAACAACTCAGGAGCGAACCTGAATGTTGCCTTCCCCCATTCCTTAGAAAGGGCGGAGTCGTACGAGACCAAGAAGATTGCTTACACACTGGCCGCGGCCAGAGTGAGCAGGAGACCCAAGACGGAATACGATCAGAGGCCTGACGTAAAGGGTCTTGAGAAGATCTCTTAAGGGACTAAAAAGTCCGAGCCATGCTCCATGCTGGAGGTCTCACTCCGACTAGGGCAGGGACGTTCGCAGCTTCGCATGAGCGAGGAAAGGTCCAGCGGGAAGGAAAAAGTTATTCCTTTAAGCCTGAAGGCTGAGCGACAGGCTTCATTGCCGAGAGCGGAAAGGAGTTTCCCCCCGCCGAAAGGCAATAAGTTCGTTATTGCTGGAGAAGAGGCCTCAAGGGAAGAGGTATATCTCCCACGACACCAACCACCGAAGACTCTCCACTTCGCCTGGAAGACCCCTGCGGATGACTATCGCAGATGACGCGACCTCCGTCCCGCGACTGTAGCGGGTTGTCTCTTCTTGAGGAGGAGGCGTAGTGTCTCCAGGCATGAAGCCGAAGCGACGCCCCGGCTCTGAAAGATGTTGCAGTGTGGTTGTTCGAGAAGCCTGTGCCGTGGGAGAAGCTCTCCCGGGAGTTCCGTCAGGGGAAGCAGAGGGTCTGGAAACCGTTCTGCGTATAGTCCCAGTGGAGCTCTCAGGGCCATTGAAAGGTTGACAGACAACCTGGTCTTGTTGAGACCCATTCTCAACAGACAACAAAGGAGGGAAGACGCAGGCGTCGATGTTGTCCCACCATCACCGGAATGCATCTTGCCAGAGTCTCAGGGTCTGAGACTGGGGGGACGAACAGCGGAAGCTTGAGGTTCCAAGCTGTCGCGATCAGGTCCCCCAGGCTAGGACTTGCTGGTTACTCAAGGCCAAAGACCCCTAGGTTTCTCTCTACGAGGCTCTGCTAGGATAGTCAGAGAGAACATTCCTCTGCCCGGAATGAGAGAGCCGATGGTGGTATTGAGAGGATCTCAAATCATCTCAGTATCTCTACTGCAAGATGCGAAGGTAGAAAATGCGTCCCGTTGGTTAGAACACGCCAGTACCATGAAGTCGACGTGCACGGAGCGACTCGGCAGGAGATGTAGGATCTGTAGAGGGGCCAGACTACGGCCCCTAAGCCCCTAGGCCTGGACCGGAACATGCCACCGCCCCCCCCCCCCCCCTTTCTTTGACGAGTCCGAGAACAGCATCAAAAATGTGGGGAAAGGACGAGAATATCCACTCCCATCAAGAGGTTCCATAAGTCAACACCCATTGCAGGTCTAATCGTTCCGCTGGTCCCATAGGGCCAGAAAGTCCGGTTAATCGTTGCTTTGAAACCACCGGAACTTGGGCCGCCCAACAGGGAACTTATCCTAAGGCGACCGTTCGGAACTTTAGACGGGTCAATGAGGAAAAGAGAACTAGGAAACGTTCCAAGGTAGGGCTGCAAGCTCTGCTTGACTGAGAACAGGTACTGCGACTCTCCTCAGCCTTGCCACAGTCAACTGCAGGGAAGGCTCGGAGGAGGCGGCAACAGAATCTGGCGTCCCCAGGCGGACACCCATCCAAGTACCGACCAGACCCGACGTTGCTTAACCTCGCTGGACGGACGAGAAGCGGGGTTTCCAACATGGTAAGGCCGCTGACTCAATATCATGGCTAGATACTCCAGATGTTGAGGCAGAAGAAGAGAAGGCTCCTAGCAAAATACCATGAACCCACACTCATGGTAAGCATCCGGAAGCTTGTCCCGGCGCTGAAAAAGGTCGAACCCGAGCCTACCGGAGTTGACCAGACCTCCAAAAGGCGAAGGAGGCGGAAGCCTGCACCTGAGCGGCCATGAGGAAAGCAGGGAGAGTTCTCTGGGGGAAAACCTGCGATGCCACGGCAGGATCGCCACACTGCATCTTAAGCAGGAATACCTGTAGTCTAGGCTGAATTCCACGAGCTTCCTGGAAGATGGATGGAATGGAAACTGAAAGTACCCGTCCTTCCGATCCAGGGCCTAAGGAGTCCTGTCGCTTCATTACCAGTCTGATCGATTCTGCTGTTCCACGCTGGACGAAGATTGTTCGACAAACTTGATCAGAGCTGAGAGGTCGACTACGGAACTCCCGTCTCAGATACTTCCTTACAAGAAAGGATCGACTGAAGAAGCCGGGGGGTGAAGCCGTCGACGATCCTATGGAGGACCTTCTCCTAAGGCATGGATCATTCTGCCCAAACGGGCAAACTCTTGCCGACCCTATGGCATAGAGGTTCAGATACACTGAATTCGCTGACAGAGACGGCAGGTGCGATATCCTTGGCTGATCACAGAGATCGTGCAGGAATGGGCATCGGGAAGCTGTCATCCGGATGAGTAACCTTAGGCATCCTCCCTGCGTGAAACCTGCAAGGGGGAGGGTGCCAATCCTAGAGTTTGTGAACTCTGCCGCTCCCTCTAGGACTATGCCCCCCCGGGAGAGCCTCGCGTGCCACCTGTTCCTGACAGGAGGGAATTGCTATTGGACACCTTGTCTCAGTTGTCGTAGCCGGTCCGATAACTTAGGCCGACGTGGCTGAAAGAAAGAGGCGCAGGAGCCCTGCAGGGTCTGGAAGAAAGCGCCTTGGAGGAGTGAAAACGGAAGTCGACTTCCTCCGCACAACCGCTGTCTATGTCTCTGTCCTTGGGCACAAACAAACTCTTCTCAAGGATGGAAGGGTGTCTGAGGTTGTCGACATCCACGGATGAGACACCTGAAAGGAAGCCCTCGGTCATTGCGTCCAGATGGTCCAACATCGAGCTTGCCCGCAAGTTCGGAACTTGACGACGAAACGCCAAGGTGCTTGAGCCCGAGAGGAGGAAAGAACCCATGACCTTCCTGTAACTTCCTTGAACAAAACCTCGGGTCGCAACCGAGGAGGGAAAGGACCTGGTAAGCCCCTTTCACGAGATGGAGAAGAGGAAGGGGTAAACCAGTCACCCCTTGGCCGAAGGAAAAATCTTGAACGCAAAGCTCCCTGGCAAAACCCTTCCAGGAAATGACGGGGAAGGGCTAACCCAGGTTCTGGAAAGAAGAATGTTGCTCAGACCTCCCTGAAGATTCTTCCTGTTCTTGCATGTGCCATGCTCTGCGTTTACGGGGTGAGGCCGTGTTCTGGAAATACGCTCCAGAAGACTCGCCAGGCTGGCCATGCTGCGAAACCCCAACGGGAATCGCGGTCGCAATCGCCCTGGCGCTCGCGCGATGGTAAATCAATGGTTTGCGCGTGGGCGAACGTGGAAGCGCCCATGCGCGGGCACGCAGGAACGCAAACAAAGGTGAGCGAAGGAGCGCAGAAGGAGGGCGAGCGTGGTAGGAAGGCGAGAGCTGGTGGTCGGCGAGCGATAACCCATAGGCGAGCAATGGATACTGCAAGAATTAAGCCGACGTTCGCGCGATGAAACACCGTCGGTCCGCGCGGCGGGAACACCGTCGGTCCGCGCGGCGGGAACACCGTCGGTCCGCGCGGCGGGAACACCGTCGGTCCGCGCGGCGGGAACACCGTCGGTCCGCGCGGCGGGAACACCGTCGGTCCGCGCGGCGGGAACACCGTCGGTCCGCGCGGCGGGAACACCGTCGGTCCGCGCGGCGGGAACACCGTCGGTCCGCGCGGCGGGAACACCGTCGGTCCGCGCGGCGGGAACACCGTCGGTCCGCGCGGCGGGAACACCGTCGGTCCGCGCGGCGGGAACACCGTCGGTCCGCGCGGCGGGAACACCGTCGGTCCGCGCGGCGGGAACACCGTCGGTCCGCGCGGCGGGAACACCGTCGGTCCGCGCGGCGGGAACACCGTCGGTCCGCGCGGCGGGAACACCGTCGGTCCGCGCGGCGGGAACACCGTCGGTCCGCGCGGCGGGAACACCGTCGGTCCGCGCGGCGGGAACACCGTCGGTCCGCGCGGCGGGAACACCGTCGGTCCGCGCGGCGGGAACACCGTCGGTCCGCGCGGCGGGAACACCGTCGGTCCGCGCGGCGGGAACACCGTCGGTCCGCGCGGCGGGAACACCGTCGGTCCGCGCGGCGGGAACACCGTCGGTCCGCGCGGCGGGAACACCGTCGGTCCGCGCGGCGGGAACACCGTCGGTCCGCGCGGCGGGAACACCGTCGGTCCAGGCGGCGGGAACACCGTCGGTCCGCGCGGCGGGAACACCGTCGGTCCGCGCGGCGGGAACACCGTCGGTCCGCGCGGCGGGAACACCGTCGGTCCGCGCGGCGGGAACACCGTCGGTCCGCGCGGCGGGAACACCGTCGGTCCGCGCGGCGGGAACACCGTCGGTCCGCGCGGCGGGAACACCGTCGGTCCGCGCGGCGGGAACACCGTCGGTCCGCGCGGCGGGAACACCGTCGGTCCGCGCGGCGGGAACACCGTCGGTCCGCGCGGCGGGAACACCGTCGGTCCGCGCGGCGGGAACACCGTCGGTCCGCGCGGCGGAACACCGTCGGTCCGCGCGGCGGAACACCGTCGGTCCGCGCGGCGGAACACCGTCGGTCCGCGCGGCGGGAACACCGTCGGTCCGCGCGGCGGATCACCGTCGGTCCGCGCGGCGGGAACACCGTCGGTCCGCGCGGCGGAACACCGTCGGTCCGCGCGGCGGATCACCATCGGTCCGCGCGGCGGATCACCGTCGGTCCGCGCGGCGGATCACCGTCGGTCCGCGCGGCGGATCAACGTCGGTCCGCGCGGCGGATCAACGTCGGTCCGCGCGGCGGATCACCGTCGGTCCGCGCGGCGGATCACCGTCGGTCCGCGCGGCGGATCACCGTGGACGCCGCGGTCTGCGCGGCGGAACACCGTCGGTCCGCGCTGCGGAACACCGTCGGTCCGCGGGGCGGAACACCGTCGGTCCGCGGGGCGGAACACCGTCGGTCTGCGCGGCGGAACACCGTCGGTCCGCGCGGCGGAACACCGTCGGTCCGCGCGGCGGGACACCGTCGGTCCGCGCGGCGGAACACCGTCGGTCCGCGCGGCGGAACACCGTCGGTCCGAGCGACGGAACTCCGTCGGTCCGCGCGACGGAACTCCGTCGGTCCGCGCGACGGAACACCGTCGGTCCGCGCGGCGGAACACCGTCGGTCCGCGCGATGGAATACCGTTGGTTCGCGCGCAGGCGAACATTGGAGAGCATGTGCGCGGTCGCGCATGAGCGTAGGCGTGCAGGCACCTGGGCGCGCGGGTGAGCGCAGGCGGTCGGGATACCGATGACGCGTAGACGGGCGATGGCGCGTTGACGAACGATGGAGCGTTCTGGCGAGCGATAGCCAGTAGGAGAGTGGAGGCGCGTTGGCAAGCGATGGTGCGTCAGCAAGCGATGGCGCGTTGGCGAGCGGTGGTGCGTTAACAAAACGCTAGCGCTCAGGTGAAGAATCGCGCGGGCGCGTAGGCGATTGCCAACGCGAGAGAGACTAGTGATGGTTAGCGCGCATCGCGCTAACAGAAGGCGCGCAGGTGCATCAGGAAGGTGAGCGCTGAAGAAAGCTGTTAATCAGGCGATCCTAGACGGTCAGAAAACCGTTGGCGCCCATAGGTGCGTGGCAAAAAAGGGCGGCCAGATGTGCGCTGGCGATTGAAGAAAGCTGGCGCACAGAAGGACAGAAGTAATGGTGGGCGCTGGCGAGCAGGAGGAAGATCTACGGCAAGACTCAGCTACCGGAGATCGTGGTCCACAGCAGGCGAGCGTTAGATCGCTACTGATGGTGGCCAGGGAACTGACACACGTGGTAGATCGATGGCGATCGTTGACGCGTAGGAGATCGCTGACGAGCAGGTGAACGTTGACGCGTCTATGGTCGCTGGCGAGCTGGTGATCGCTGGCGAGCAGAAGGCAACGCGTGGAAGCCTGTGCGTAGAAGAAGAGTCCTTGTCCAAGACCTGAACCAAAGTTCTAGATCGCGAGGGCGAACGTGGGCGCACAGGGCGCGTAACAGGATCCAACAGGAAAAGCAGAGATGATCACCATGAGAGCGCTGACGAACAGGAGAGCGCTGGCGAACAAGAGAGCGCTGGCGATCAGGAAAGCGCTGAAGAGCAGGAGAGCGCCTGTGCGCTAACACTGAGCAGGAGCAGGAGAGCGCCTGTGCACTAACACTGAGCAGGAGAGAACACAGCAGAAGGGCGTGCAGGGGAACCCTGACACGCAAGGGAAGAACCCCCGTGGGAGGCAACCCTTTGCCCCGAAGGGATCGTTGTCTGTCGGGAGACTGATGTCCGTCGGAAGACCGTTGTCTGTCCGCCGGGAGACTGATGTCCGTCGGAAGACCGTTGTCCGTCGGGAAGACCGGTGCCCGTCGGAAGACGAGGTCAGACTGCTGTCCATCTGCAGCAGGGGCGGAAGATCAAGAAGGAGGAGTTGTAGGCTGCATACGGAGATTCAAAAAGGCGCCTCTTAGCACCCTTATAGGGAGATGGGAGGCCCTTACGACGAGGCGGACGGTGAGCCTTACGGCGAAGGAGGCCAACAGCAACAACAGCAGAAGAATCCTCCGAAGAGGAGTCTCTATGAGTGTACTCTCTCGCGAACGAAAGAGAAACACTTCATAGAAGAGACTGGTCAGCCAGTGACCTAAAAGGAGCAATCCTCCGAAGAGGGGCTCCTGCAGTTGCCCAGCCCCTTGAGCGAAACTGCAGGTGCGACCGCTCAGCACCAAGAGCATAGTCGCACGAAAAAAAGGCAAGAGAAGAACCCCCCAAAAGGGGAAAAACTCAAGCCTGGACAGGAAAAACTTCCCTGGGAAGGAAAGTTACCCACCCAAGGAGGCAAGCCTCCTGAGAGTTCTAAAATGAACTGGAGAGCTGCCAATCGTCACGGGAGTACTTCCAGAAGAAGGAGACACGCCCCTGACGAAAATCCATAGGGGAGGCATCAACAGCCGAATCCCCAGGCCTCAACAAGACAGCTCCCACCGTCGCCATATTACAGAAACAAACTAGATCGGTAACTGTAAAAAAATAAACCAAAAATCATTAGTACACATTCATTCCCCCGGGAAGGCTCCGAGGAGGAATCCCGAGGGAAAGGAACACAAGAATTACACAACCGGCACGTGCCCTCACAACCACTTACACTCACGGAAGGAGAGCTGTAACCAACACAGAATTATAACAATTATAATTATGTAACTATGTAATTATGTAATTTAAAAATGAATGAACACTAAAGAAAGAACGAAAACCCCGAAAGGAATCGTTCTACAAAGATAAAAAATCAACAAATACAATTAGATTCATAAACTAATTGAGACAAAACGTACGGTGTAGCAACACCCCCACACGGGAAGGAAGCTACAAAAGGCGTAGTAACGTAGTAAAAGGGTGAACGACCTCAAGAGAGAGAGAGAGAAAGACCGAAGTCAAACTCGATCGCGACCCATAAAATTACACCATGGTGGTCTAAACTGCCGAGGGTTCCACGGAGATATCGTACACTACACACACAAGCACAAACTCTGAAAAGGAAACTTACTGATTTCTATACTCAAATATATACATAAACATGAGAAAATGTTTACATATATATTGAGTAAAAGAAAAGTAAGTGATTAAGTAAAGACAAAACAACAATGGCTGCCGAGCGAGGACAAAGACAGAGACGTCTGTCCATGTCCGAGCCAAAAGTGAAAGTGGAGCATTCACCTGTGTGTGAGGGGGGGAGGGGTAGCTAGCTACCACTCCCCTAACTAGCGCGGGGGTATTACACCCTCGTTAAATTCTAATGGCTCGCCATTTCAGCTACGCTAAAAGGTAAACCCAATGTAAATAGCGTGGTTTGTATTTCGGTTACGGAACAAAAAAATTTTTGAACATACTTACCCGGTAGTTATATATATAGCTTACGTCCCCGATGTCAACGGCAGAAAATTCGAAACTCACGCCAACCGCCACTTGGATAGCCAGGTGTACCACCCCTGCACCCTAGCGAGGTACCTGGGAACCATTCCAGTGACCCTCATATATTCCATGCCTCTAGTCTCTTAGAGGGGAGGAGGGTGGGACTAAAATTATATATAACTACTGGGTAAGTATGTTCAAAAATTTATCTTATTAATGAAAATATCATTTTTAAACACAATACTTACCCGGTAGTTATATATATAGCTGATTAACACCTTTGGTGGAGGGTTAGAGACAGCTAGCATATCTGGAATTCTACTTAAGAGTTAATTAAAACAAACCTTAAGGGTTCGTACCTGATAAGGAAGCTGACTTCAATGATACTCAGCCTCATTATGTCTGCTAGCCTTATGAGATCCAGCGATCCTCCCAGGGGACTGAAGATCTCGAAGGGACTGTCAAACCGGTGTCAAAACCTCATCATGACAGAACCTCCTCCAATAACCAGTTCCGGGTGCTCTCAAGGAACAAACATGACCACCTGACAAAATCAATGATTGTGGAAGACTGACACAATCTCCACAAACAACCATAAAAAACAATTAAAAGTACCAAGAGAAGAAAAGGTTATTGGGATTATGGGAACATAGTGGTGGATCCTTCACCCACTATTGCACTCGCTGCTACAAATGGACCCAGAGTGAAACAGTCTTAATAACAAGTCTGAACATCTTTCAAATAATATGACGCGAACACGGATTTTCTCCTCCAGAAGGTCGTGTCCATTATGCTTTGAAGAGATCTGTTCTGCCTGAATGCTGCCGACGTTGCCACTGCTCTGACTTCATGAGACTTGACCTTTAAAAGTCCAAGGTCTGATTCATTACAATGAATATGAGCTTCCTTAATTAAAAGCCTGACAAAATATGACAAGGCATTTTTAGACATCTGTAAAGAGGGCTTTTTGACTGAACACCACAATGATTCAGACTTGCCTCGTAAGTCTTTTGTTCTCTCCAAGTAGCATCTCAGAGCTCTAACTGGGCATAAGACTCTTTCTATCTCATCTCCAACCAGATCCATAAGATTTGGAATCTCGAATGCTTTGGGCCAAGGCTGAGAAGGGCGTTCATTTTTGGCAAGAAAGCCTAATTGTAAGTAACAGACAGCTTTACCATTACGAAATCCAACGTTTTTGCTAAACGCATGAATCTTACTCACTCTTTTGGCTGTCGCAAGACTGACCAAAAATAAAGTCTTCATAGTGAGGTCTTTCAAGGAAGTTGAACCCAGCACCTCAAACCTGTCGCTCATGAGATACTTCAAAACAATATCCAGATTCCAGGCTGGAAAATTTTGGTTCCGTCGTTTTGAAGTCTCGAAAGACTTGAGAAGCTCTTGCAGATCCTTATTGCCAGAGAGGTCAAGGTTTCTATGCCTAAACACAGTAGCTAACATACTCCTATAGCCTTTAATAGTAGAGGAGGAGAAATTGCACTTCCTTCAAAGATATAGCAGGAAATCTGCAATTTGAGCTACAGAGGTACTGGATGAGGAAAGAAAGTTGACTACACCACTCTCTGAAAACCTGCCACTTAGATTGATAGACCTTGATGGTTGAAGTCCTTCTTGCTCTTGCAATAGCTTGAGCTGCCTCTTTCGAAAAGCCTCTAGATCTAGCGAGTCTTTCAATAGTCTGAAGGCAGTCAGCTGAAGAGAGTGGAGATTTTGATGCAATCTTTCCAAGTGGGGTTGTCTGAGTAGATCTACTCTTAGAGGAAGAATTCTTGGGGTGTCTATCACCCATTCCAGTACCTCTGTGAACCATTCTCTTGACGGCCAATAGGGAGCCACTAGGGTCATCCTGGTTCCTTTGGATGTCACAAATTTCTGTATTACTTTGTACAGGATCTTGTAAGGTGGGAAGGCGTAGAGATCTAGATTGGACCAGTCCAACAGAAAAGCGTCTATGTGGACTGCTTTTGGATCCGGAACAGGGGAGCAATACGCCTCTAACCTCTTCGTCTTCGAGGTTGCGAAAAGGTCTATGCAAGGGCGACCCCAAAGACGCCACAGGATCTTGCACACATGAAGGTTGAGGGTCCACTCTGTTGGAAGGATCTGATTCCGTCTGCTGAGACTGTCTGCCATTACGTTTTTCTCCCCTTGAATGAATCTCGTCAGAAGTAAAACATTCCTCTCTCTTGCCCACACCAGGAGATTTTTGATGTCTCGTACAGAGATATAGTGTGTGTTCCCCCTTGCTTTGAGATGTATGCCAATGCTGTCGTGTTGTCCGCATTGACCTGAACTACTTTGTTGGTGACTAAAGCCTCAAAACTTTTGAGGGCTAAAAGAACTGCCAACAACTCCTTGTGGTTGATATGCAAGGATTTTTGGGGCTCTAACCATAGACGCGAGACTTCTAACTTGTCTAGGGTTGCTCCCCATCCTGTGTCCGAGGCGTCGGAGCATAACACAAGGTCTGGGCTCTTTATTGATAAGTCGAGACCTTCCTGGAACTTGTCTGGTTCTTCCCACCACCGAAGGCAGTCTTTGATGGGGTTCGTGATAGGAATGGACATCGTTTCTATGTCCCTCTCCTTGTCCCAATGGCTGTTGAGATGGAACTGGAGAGGAAGAAGATTCAGTCTTCCCAGTGAGACGAATTGTTCCAAGGAGGAGAGGGTTCCTACCAGACTAATCCATTTCCTTGCTGAACAAACTTTCTTGCTTTGAAACGATCTAGTTTCAACTTGGCTTGCTCTATCCGTAAGGGAGACGGAAAAGCCCGAAAAATCTGACTCCGTATCATCATCCCCAAATATAAAAATCTCTTGAGATGGAACCAAGAGAGACTTTTCCTTGTTTACAAGGAGACCCAGTTCTTTCGCAAGGTCCAAGGTTGTCTGGAGATCCTTTAAGCAGTGATCGTAAGAGTGCGCTCTGAGAAGCCAGTCGTCGAGATACAGGGGAGGCTCTTATGCCCCTTGAATGTAGGATCTTTGCTACATTCAGCATGAGCTTTGTAAAGTTCTGAGGTGCTGTGCAAAGGCCGAAGCATAGGGCTTTGAATTGGAAGACGTCTCCCATGAAAACGAACCTTAGGTAGGGTCTGAAGCTCGGATGGATGGGGATGTGGAAGTAGGCATCCCGAAGGTCTAAAGAGACCATCCAGTCGTCCCTCCTTACTGCTGCTAGCACTGACTTCGAAGTTTCCATGGTGAACTTCGTTTTGATGATGAACTTGTTCAGCGCACTCACGTCCAGAACTGGACACCATCCCCCAGAGTTCTTGGGTACCAGGAATAGGCGGTTGTAGAAACCAGGTGAACGGATATCCTGAACCTTCTCTATGGCCCCCTTTTCTAACATAAAGAGACACTTGGTCGGAAAGAGCTTGTCTCTTTGCCTCCTCTCTGTATCTGGGAGAGAGATCCACGGGAACTAAGACCAGGGGAGGGCTCCCTAGAGAGGTGATCTTGTAACTCTCCCTCAAGATCTGAATAGACCATTGGTCTGCTCCTCTCTTCTCCCACGCTTGCCAGAATTTGAGTAGTCTGGCACCTACTGCCTGAAGGCGAAAGCAGTCGGACTCTATTTCGCCCTGCTCTGATACCTCTTCTCTTACTCCTTCTAGCATCAGGTCTGGAGCTACCCCTGCTGGAAGATCTCCCTCGAAAGGGCTGGGAAAACTTGGGAAAAGTATCTTCCTTAGGCTTGCGGCTGGTAAAAGAGGGAGGAAGAGCCTTTCTAGCAGTCTTGGAGACAAGATCCTGAGTAGCCTTCTGAGCTAAAGCTGCAAAAATCTCCCTGATAAGTTCTTGTGGGAACACCAATGGAGAAAGAGGCGCATATAAAAGCTCGGACTTCTGAAAGGGAGTCACCCCCGGCAAAAGAAAAGAGCATAGTTGATCTCTTTTCTTAAGGATGCCTGCGGAAAAAAGAGCTGCAAGCTCATTAGAGCCATCCCTCAAGGCTTTGTCCATGCACGACATCAAATGGACCAGGGCAGAGGTATCCCCCTCTTTAAAAGTCACAACTTTTTTACCCAAGGCCCCAAGTGTCCAGTCTAAAAAGTTAAAAACTTCAAAGGCTCGAAAAATTCCCTTGAGAAGGTGGTCCATTTCTGAAGTAGACCAAATAATCTTGGTCTTTCTCATGGCCGACCGACGAGGAGCGTCTACGAGGCTTGAGAAATCTCCCTGGGCAGAGGCAGGAATCCCCAAGCCGAGAACTTCTCCCGTCTCGTACCAGATGCTCGACCTCGAAGCCAATCTAGCCGGAGGAAAGGAAAAAGAAGTCTTTCCTAAGGCGTTCTTAGACTGTAACCAGTCACCCATTAATCTAAGAGCTCTCTTGGACGAACGCGACAGTACCATCTTAGTAAAGCGGGCTTTCTTAGAGGCTTTGCCGAGAGTAAACTCAGACGGAGGCGAGCGCGGAGCTAGAGGCACAAAAAAGTCTGAAAACTCTTCCGTAAAAACTCTCATTAGTTTTTTAAGATCGGCAGAATGACGGAAAGAAACAGAGTCCTCGTCTTCTGAAACGTCATCAAACTCCAAAGGAGAAAGCTGGCCTTCTACTTCCTTCTCTTGCAACGTTCCCTCGGGAGCAGTAGGGTTAAGAGCGGTTTCAATTTCAGAAAAATCCTGAGTGCCAACCGCAATAGAAATAGGCTCATTGCGAATAGTAACAGGCGGCAGAGTCGCGTGCGGCTCATCCGAACGCTCGCGATCAGCTCGATCGGAGACGACAAGTTCCTGTACATGAACCGCATCGATGTCTAGAAAAGAAGGAGCCTCCTCATCGTAATGCAAACTAACATCCGAAATATGACAAGGGATAGGACGTTCAGGATCATATTCAGAAACATGCTTGCCGTCAACTGCTGACAAGCGTTCGGTACTACGAACCGCTTGTTGTTCAGCGACTCGTTCAACTGTAATCCTCCCGGAAACACGACCTGAAGGACGCTCACTAAAATAATTGGCAGAGAGAGAAACTTCCTGAATGATAGGACGTTTGGCAGCCTGCTTGTAAGGACGTTCGGTAGCCTGTTTGCAAGGACGTTCGGAAGCCTGTTCCGAAGAAGGATCAGCAGCCTGTTCTGTAGGAAGTCCAGGATCCTGAATCGAAGGACGTTCGAAAGACTTATCCAAAGAACGAACATAAGCCTGTATAACAGGACGTTCGGTAACCCGTTTGCAAGGACGTTCAATAACCTGTTTAACAGGACGTCCGACGTCTTTCTTAGAAGAACGCACGGGCACACTGTCTCGTTCGCGTTCAATAAAAGAACTGTGAACCGCGGACTTAGGAGAACGATCACGATCACTTCCTAAAGGCCGTTCGTAGCGGCTAGCAGGAAGCTTAGATCCCCGATTACGAGGGCACTCGGAAACACGTCCTGGCTCGCTGCTCCGATCACGACCGCTGATATGAGATTTGTTGCTACGCTGGTATGATTGCATAAAGGACGAGAGCCTGCTTTGCATGTCTTGAAGAGTTACAAAGTTAGGATCCGAACGTTGTGAAATCGGTGATGAAATCACAACGTTCTCCTCATCGCTAAACGGAACAGAGCGCCTAGAAGGCGAAAACCAGTCCGAAGGCTGCTTGGGAGCTTGGAATGAGGTAAAGCCTGGTCCTGAGTGCACAGAAGGATCCTTGGAAACGTTCAGCGTTCTAAAAGGACGTTTGACCGGGGGACTTTCAAAAGGCTCTGGAGTATCCCAATGACTACATCCAGGTTTTGAACTAGCAGGACGTCAATAGGCCTTATCATAGGACCTCTTAAGAGGTCTAGAAGCGAGCTTCCAGCCTCTTTTAGGCAAGGGGTCATCCGAAGAGGACGAAAAACACTTAACCTCACCTTTCCAATGGTGAGGGCGAACGTCCTGGGAGGCGCCCAAGGTACGTTGGAGGGGACGTCTGCTCGTTTGATAAAGCCTCTCGTCTCCTTTCGCCTTTCGACATTCCTTCTCCCAGGGGTTGGGGAGCTTGGAAGAGGTCTAGGACTAGGAGGACGACAGACACGAGCAGGTGCACCCTCCACTGCACTTAACTTCACTGCACTTGCACTTGCACCTTCACCTTTTAATAGACGCACATCAGACATCATCTGTGTCCTGTCCGCAGCCAAAGATTCAACTTTAGCGCCGAGAGCTTGAATCGCCACTAACATATCTTTCAGTGAAGGTTCATTAGCAATTACAATAGCGGGATTGGGATCAACCACTACAGGTGAAGGAATAGGATTAATGACATGGGAAGAGGAAATATCTCCAGATGAGCGAGAAGAACTACGCCTCAATCTATCCCTTTTGAGTTTACGTCTATCTATCAAACTCAATCCATTCATGCTCTGACAGCAAAACACATTCGTCACAGCGATCACCTAAATCACCCTCTTTACCTCTACATGCAACACAGAGAGAATGGGGGTCAAGAGAGGCTTTAGCCATACGGGTCTTACACCCACTAGTCACACATAACCTAAAAGTTATAGAGGGGGTGGCCATTTTGAAAATTTAAGAGAATTCAGACAAGCAAAGGTCAAAAATCATCTAATCCAAACAAAATCAAGAAATATCCAAAGTGAGATAAAAAACAAGCGAGAGTCAATAACCAAAGATTTGTACTTCACCAAAAAAACGATCAGTAATGACGGAGTAGAATTCACGTGTCGCCGCTAGCGACGGCAGGGAATATATGAGGGTCACTGGAATGGTTCCCAGGTACATCGCTAGAGTGCAGAGGTGGTACACCTGGCTATCCAACTGGCAGTTGGCGCGAGTTTCGAATTTTCTGCCGTTGACGTAAGCTGTATATATAACTACCGGTTAAGTCTTGTATTTAAAATCAGAGATTGGAGCTATGCAGGTGCATCAGTGGTAACATGGGCGCGCTTGCGTTGTTCCATATCCACATCCAATTGACAGCCACTAGCCTTGGTTTGATGTCACGATTGATTCTATAATAGAATAAATCTAGCTGGCGCTGGCGCTCCTCCTTGTCCTGGCGCGCCGCGCTCACGTGATATTTGCGCTACCGCCGCTGCTCGCGCTGGCGCTCTGCCCACTCATGACTCGACTGGTGTGGGTCGCCACGCTGGCGCTTGACGCCTGCCTTGCGCTGCCGCCGACACTCAGCGCCTTCATTAATTAATTTCTGAGCCTCGTCACGCTTCCGCTCAGGCTCCGCTTGCGCCTCACGCCTGCCATTTGGCAAACATCCTCAAGCTTAAACTGACAATCGGCTGTCTGCTTCTTTTAATAGTTGCTGTGAAACAGAGCTCTGCCGAGACAAATCTACATCGACCTGCCGCTGAACAGTGAAACTGGGAGACCGCCTGTGCGATATCACGTCGGTTCCAGAGACAACAGGCTGCCTGTGCGACAACGGGTTTACCACCGAAGACTAACGCCCAGGCTCACCGTCAACAGCCAGTCGATAAGACTATCATCAACGAGAGCTGTTGTTTGAAATGTAAATAGGCTCAACGAATCTAATTTTGTTTTCAGCTTAGCGCCTAAAAAGCGCGTATAATATTTGACAACATTAATACCTCGCTCTATATATAACGAGGGTGAACGTTCTGCGCTCAAGAGGACCTCTGTTCAGGTCTTAAAAGACTGTAGCGCTTGGCTACTCTCTCGATTCCTTTCGTCGTTTGACTTAACTTCTCCCCTTCCGGGAGCTTGACAGAGGTCTAAGACTAGGATAACAAGAGGTCCAAACAGAAGCACTCTCCACTGAATAAAATTCACTGCATAATTCAACACTAAAAATTTTCATTCTATTCTTTGTTAAAAAGAAAGTTTCACAATCATTTGAAAACTAAAGTATACGTTCTCTCAAACGAATGAACTCATAAATTGAGACTTACAATTCTCTCAATCGTTCAAATGGGAATGAAAACTTACCGAATCCCATATAAATGCAGCGAAAAATTAAATATTAAACATTAAATATTACCTTAATAGGTATAATATTTATAAAATAAAATAAACCCTTAAATTAAGGAATTCCAATAAGAGATGAATCATCACTCGTATTTATTGGAACATTTACACTTAATATACGAACAAACTTAGTATTCCACTAAGGAAACAACGATACATAAAATCGTGCGCTACATCGATTCGTATAAACATTAAGTGAAATATAACTTCCTTTAATCTCTGACAAAGGAAAAATACTGACAGGATCAATTAATTTCAAAATAAAATGTTCCTTTTATATAGTACAACTAAAAAACTTCGAGAAGTAAGAAGAATGTACTATTCATAAAAATCTCTACGAAATATTGTACTATTGTAACAATACTGATAATTGCGTAACAACTGAACGCTAGTTAATCTTTGCAAACAGATTGAAGATTACCTCAAGAAAACTATTAGAAGGATAAAATTTTCTTAGATTAATAATCCTTTGATTAAATTTATAACTTAATATTTCAAAAGAAAGTATTCATTTACAATTCTTTGTAAAAGCAAGTCAGGCTTATAGCCTACGACATACGGCTGTGACGTCATCAATGGACGAGATGTTTACCTTTCGTCCTATGCTTTCGTGAGGTTTAAAATAGGTCGAAAAACCTTTTAATCTTACCTTTCAAGTTATAAATACGTGATCACAATTCAAATAAAACAAAAAACCGAAAGCCTAAACTCAAAAAACGTTAATACATCACCAAATAACGTCCAAACAGAGTAAAAGCGAGAGAGAATTTCCAATAGAACCGACGGCCATGCCGGCAGGGAAAAATTTGAAGAGGTTGGGTATAGTTCTACCTGTTGTACCGTGAGGGCACTAGTGTACACCTGGCATATCTGCGATAGCTGCGCAAGATTTTGGGAATTTCCTGCCGAGGCGTCAGGGACGCTAGCCATTCTTATATAACCAGTGGGTAAGTTTTATATTTAAAATCTACTTTTAATGGCATTTTTGGACTATGAAAGGCTTGCATACCAGAATGCAAGAAATATCACATGAGGTTGAACTCAAGATAAAAAGAAAGACACAGATGATGAGAACGGAATATGCAATGGAAGATGAAATATCATTGGAAGGAGAAAGGATTAATGAGGTGGAATCATTTAAATATTTAGGAACTATCATCTACAATACAAGGTCTTTAAAACTGGAGTTCAATGAAAGAGTGAAAAAAGCAAATCAGACAATGGCTAGGTCAAGTAAAATTTAGAAATAAAATCTCCTGAAATTACAAATAAAAATCAGGCTATACTGTACAGTATATCAGTTTAGTGAGATAGGCATTACTGTATGGACACGAGTCATGGTGTGACAATGAAACATTACCCAACGTATTTTGTAGATTTGAGAACAAAGCCCTCAGAACAATATTGGAAGCTAAATGGCAGGACAGTACTAGAAATGAAACTATAAAAGATTACTCAAGTGCCATATGTGGACAAGATCATGGCGAGGGATAGAAGGAGATGGTTTGGGTATGGTCTTTGCACTTCCCAAGAGAGATTAGTTCACCAAACTTTCAACTGGGGTCCATAAGGCACTAGAAGAGTTGAAAGACCCAGCCCTACAAGACTGAGGACTATGAAGCGTGAAGTAGGAGATGATGAATGGAGAAGTATTGATTTAAAAGCTCAAGGTAGAGACGACTGGCGAAATCTAACCGAGGCCCTTTGCGTCAATAGGCGTATATGATGACTAGACATAAAGTAGTCACTTGTAACAGTTAAAATGAATAGCAATGCAAGTGAGCATGAATAAAGAAAAGACACAAGACATGACCACTAAACACTAAAAGGGTAACCCAGTTGAATGCAAGAGGCTCAAGCGTAGAAAAAAAGTAAGACCACACATGACCTCTTAACTTCACGACCAGCAGTGTTGTGGGGATTCGATGCGGGCAAGAGTCCTTTTGCCACATGGCATGCGCTATGTCCTCTTGCCTCATAGCATTTGCTATGGTTGCCTAGCAACAAAGTATGGTGCAATTAAACAAATTTTCTTTGACCGGTCGTAGTAAACAGAACTAGCAGTAACCCATATAAATGACTTTGAAATTTTTATCCGAGTAAGAATAAAATAAAATTCTTTATTTCAAACAAGTTATCAAAGCATTACTTTACATATGACTGATATAATTGCTATTGACAGGAAGGAAATTGGTATTCTCATCAAATCAATTACAGTACTGGTATTTTCACGTACAAAACAACCTTGCAATGGGTATGAGGTAGCTGTTGATGAAAAATGAAAATAAATTATAAGTAATTTGCATTATTCCTAGCTTTACAAAAAATGTTATTTTCATTGTAAAATAAATTTTTGAACATACTTACCTGGTGGTTATACTGTACACATAGCTTACGTCCCTGACGTCACGGCAGAAAAATTCAAAACTCGTGCCAATTGCCGATTGGATAGCCAGGTGTGCTACCCAAGCGCCCCTGGCAAGGTACCCGGAAACCCTTCCCTCGGTATTCATATCTTCCATGCCTCTAGTCTCAAGAGGGGAGGAGGGGGGGATTTTAATTATATATAACCACCAGGTAAGTATGTTCAAAAATTTATTTTATAATGAAAATAACATTTTTAAACACAAGACTTACCTGGTGGTTATATATATAGCTGATTAACACCTTTGGTGGAGGGTTAGAGACAGCCAATATAGTTGGAATTCTCCTCAAGAGTTTCTAGAATATAAAATAAACTTAAGGGTTTCGTACCTGATAAGGAAGCCGACTTCAATGATACTCTGACATCATGTCTGCTATCCTTATGAGATCCAGCGGTCCTCTCAGGGGGCTGAAGATCCCTAGGAGCTGCCAACCAGTGATCACACCTCTTTGTAACAGAGCCTCCTCTAATACCTATTCCGGGGCACTCTCAAGGAACAAAAAAGACCACCTGACAAATCAATGATTGCGGAAGACTGTCGCAATCTCCACAAGACAACCATAAAATCACCAAATAAAAGTTCCATGAGAAAGAAAAGGTATTAGGATTATGGGAAAGTAGTGGCGGATCCTTCTCCCACTACTGTACCCGCTGCTACAAACGGTCCCAGAGTATATCGGTCATCATATAGTCTAAACATTTTTCAAATAGTGTGAGGCGAACACAGATTTGCTTCTCCAGAAGGTTGTGTCCATAATGCTCTGCAAGGAACGATTTTGCTTGAATGCCACTGAAGTTGCCACTGCTCTTACTTCGTGAGTCTTTACTTTCAAAAGACTAAAGTCTGTCTCACTGCAGTGAGAATGAGCCTCTTTAATTAGAAGTCTAATAAAGTAAGATAGAGCATTCATGGACATTGGCAAGGAAGGTTTCTTCACAGAGCACCACAGAGTTTCCAACTTGCCTCTTAAAGTCTTTGTTCTGTCTAAGTAAAACTTGAGGGCCCTTACTGGACATAAAACTCTCTCTAGCTCGTTTCCAACAACGTCCGCCAGGTGCGAAATCTGAAAGGCCTTAGGCCAAGGTTGGGAAGGGCGCTCGTTCTTAGTGAGAAAACCCAATTGTAATGAGCAGATCGCTTTACTGTCCTGAAAAGCCACATTTCTACTGAATGCATGGACTTCACTAACCCTCTTGGCTGTTGCCAGACTAACCAAGAAAAGGGTTTCCATCGTGAGGTCCTTCAGAGATGTAGAGAGCAGGGGTTCAAACCTGTCACTCATCAGAAATTTTAACACAACATCCAGACTCCAAGCTGGTGAATTCTGGTGTTGTTGTTTTGTTGTCTCAAAGGATTTAATTAGTTCTTGTAGATCCTTATTATTTGAAAGATCCAGGTTCCTGTGTCTGTACACAGTCGTCAACATACTCCTGTATCCCTTGATAGTTGACGTAGAAAAATGGAGTTTTTATGATAAAACAAAGTTTTATGAATACTTACCTGGCAGTTATATATATACAGCTGATAGCAGAATTTTTCAAAACGAGGCAACCGCCTTGTGGTGGTTGGGAGGTAGGTGGTAACACCCGTCACAGGGTGGTCCAAGGAATCATTCCCGTGTCCAAGACTTCAGTTCATCTATGCCCGACCTGTCTCCTGAGGGGAGGTGGGTGGGCCTTCGAATATATATATAACTGCCAGGTAAGTATTCATAAAACTTTGATTAATCATAAAAACTCCTTTTTTATGAATAGTACTTACCTGGCAGTTATATATATATAGCTGATTCACACATTTGGAGGAGGGAAAGAGACAGTAAACATCGTTGGGGAAACAACAAAAGAGTTGTAGGAGATAAAAACACCTTGATTCCTTGCCTGCTAAGGTAGCTGATTCCAAAGGTACAGCCTCTAGAGTGGCTTTCCCTTAGGAGTGTTTATCCAGGAGTAAGCCTGCAATGCGGCAAAAAACTCAATCGAGTCTGTCAAAGGGATAAGACCAACAACCTAACTAGACTTCAGAAACTACCTTCGCCCCATATAAAAAAAAACTGCAACCTTACTAAAACTAACCACCTATCCCTGCAACATAGACATAAACTATCTATCTAGACTGAGGGAACCTCAGACTATCATAAAAACACAAACCCTCATACATGCATATAAACCAAGGTTGAGTGGGGTTATTAACTCCTTTGCCTAATACAGAAACCGCAGCTATGTATGGGACCAAGGTATAGCACTTGCCAAAGTCTACTCTCACCTCTCTAAGTTAATGAGAAGCGAAGACAGAGTTGCTCCTCCAGAAAATTGCATCCATGAATAGCCTAACTAACATATATTCCTGATATGCCAGAGAGGTAGCAATGGCTCTCACTTCGTGAGCCCGTAATTTCAACTGGGCGAAGTGTTCCTCCTCACATAAGAGGTGGGCTTCCCTAATTTTCTCTCTCAGGAAAAAGGACAAAGCATTCTTAGACAGGGGTTTTGGTGGATCTTTCACTGAACACCATAACAAGTTGGATGCACAGCTCACGTTCATAGTGTGAGCCAAAAAAAAAAACTTTGAGGGACCTAACTGGGCAGAGGAGTCTCTCCTTCTCTCAACCCACTAGGTTCGTGAGGTTAATGACATCAAACGTCGTAGGACAGGATTACGAAGGGTTCTCGCTCTTTACGAGAAAGATGAACCTTAAGGCACAAACTGCCCTATCCTAATTGAAGCTCACCCTCTTCCCAATCGCCTGGACTTCGATGACCTTTTGGCATTCGCTAGAGTCATAAGGAAGAGGGTTTTCTTCGCTACAACTCGAAGAGAGGCTAGCGAGATAGGTTCAAATTTCTTGGAGCACAGAAACTTAGACACCACATCCAGGTTTAAGAGTACCTATTACGTCGTCTGAAAAGACCCAATGAGGTCCTGCAAATCTTTATTTTGGGACAACTCTTAGGCCTCTATGCCTAAAGATGGCCAAGAGCATACTGCTGTATCCATTGATGGTAGATACAACCAGCTTAGCATCCTGTCTGAGGTACAAGAAGAAGTCTGCAATCTGGCTCAGAGAGGTAGAGGATGAGGAAAACTTGTGCCGCCTGCACCAAGCTCTAAAGGTCTCTCACCTAGATTGGTAGACTCTTTGTGAAGAGATCCTCCTTGCTCTGGCGATAGATTTCGTCGCTTGTGCCGAAAAGCCTCGAGATCTGACAAGCTTCTAGTCAGTCTGAAGGAAGTCAGTTGAGAGCAAGGGGGGGTTAGATGATACCTCTCGAAGTGGGGATGTTTGAGAAGATCTAGACTTGCCGAAGTCTTCTTGGGAAGCCCATCAACATGCCCATCACTTCCGAAAACCATTCCCTAGCAGGCCAGAATGGAGCCACTAGGATCATTCGCCCCGAATCGAGGAGAGCGAATTTCCTGAAGACCAGATTGATGATCTCGAACGGGGGCAACGCAAACATGTCCACCCCCGTCCAATCCATCAAGAAGGAGTCCACTGCTACAGCTTCCTCGTTCGGGACTGGGGAACAGCAGTAGGGGATCCTCTTCTTCCAGTTGGAGGCAAAAAGGTCTGTTACAGGTCTGCCCCACAACATCCAGAGACTGACAGACTTGCGGGTTGAGAGACCATTCTGAGGGAAAAACAAGTCTCTTCGTGCTGAGCATGTTTGCCCCGATGTATCTTGCCCTAGAACAAACCTCCTTTCTAGATCCAAGAGATCAGAACGAAGGCGTCCTTGATCTCGACACACGATTCGACTAGTGTCATCACGAAGCCCTAGATTCTCATGTTCAAAGTCATGCCTCATGCTAGAACTTCGACGTCGAGCGTCCTGAAAGACGAGGCACCGATCGTCCTGTAAGACGTGGCGCTGATAGTCCTGTAAGACGTGGTGCCAAAAGTCCTGTAAGACGTGGAGCCTGTAAGACGTGGAGCCGAGAAGTTAACAGAGCGAGACGCTGAACGTTTTAAAAGACGTGGTGCTGAGCGTCCTGGTGTCAGAAGAGAGACTTCTTGTTGACAGGAAGACCTAATTATTTGATAGGCTCAACGTTATCTAAAAATCCAGATACAGGGACGCTCTGATTTCTCTAGAGTGCAGGATTCTGCTACATTAAGCAAAAGTTACGTGAACATAAGAGGGGCGGAGCTGAGACCAAAACACACGGCCCGAAACTGACCCATTCTACACCCGTTCTTTCTGTAAACAAACCTCAGATAAAGTTTGATTGCATAGCCTGCCACTTAGACTCCTCTCTAGAACTGGGAGAGAGAATTGTTGTAGCTAAAAACTAAAGGAGGTTTCCTTATAAAAGGAAAAAGTAATCCTCCTTCAGAAGAAGTACTGACCAAAGGTCTGCTCCCCTCTTCTCCAAAGATTTTGATGTCTCCATGGAGAACTTTGACTTCTGAACGAAGGCGTAAAGAGCATTTACGTCCAGGACCGGACAAAAGACTCCCTCTCCCAAAAGAGAGACATTGAAGTTGCAAAGTCGGTTAGGCAGAAAAGTCTTATCGGAGTAACTAACAAAGGACTATTCACTAGGAAAAAGATTTCGCATCCATTCTTAGTAAAAGCACGGACCAAAGGTCTGCTCCTCTCCTCTCCCAGGCTCGCCAGAAGTAACAAAGTCTGGCTCCTACTGTTGATAGTTCGGTTAGAGAAAAAGCATGCAGAAAATTCCTTGCTGATTAAGACACCAAAACCTGTCTTTGACCAACTCTTGAGGAAGAGAGAAAGGAAAAAAGGAGAGGAACGTACCTTAATTATGACCTCTGATTTCAAAATTATCCAGCTTCATTGCCTGTATCCCTTAAGAGACTCGGCAAACCACCAAGGGGGGCCGTAAAAAATCTCTGTGGGGCTGCCACAAGGTCTTCGACCTAAACGTGGCTAGACCTCCACCCTTGCTATCCTGGCCTATCTGATAAGGAAGCTGGCATCAAAGGTTTCTGTTTTAAGAAACAAAATTAATAAATTCTTAAAGCTCCATTAATGACCACTTGAAAACTCAGAGGGTGGGGAACATGGAGCAACAGAACTTAGGATCTTCTCCTTCTGTTAACCTCAAATAATTCAACAGGAGAAAAGAGATCACTGAAGTCATCCTTGACAAAGATCTTATAAGACGTGGCGTCGCCCTGAAAGGACAAGGCGGCGTTCGTCCTATCATCCTGAAAGACGAGGCTGCCCTCGTCCCGAAAGACGAGGCTGCCCTCGTCCCGAAAGACGAGGCTGCCCTCGTCCCGAAAGACGAGGCTGCCCTCGTCCCGAAAGACGAGGCTGCCCTCGTTCCGAAAGACGAGGCTGCCCTCGCCCCGAAAGACGAGGCTGCACTCTCCCCGAAAGACGAGGCTGCACTCTCCCCGAAAGACGAGGCTGCACTCTCCCCGAAAGACGAAGCTGCACTCTCCCCGAAAGACGAGGCTGCACTCGTCCTGAAGGACGAGGCTGCATGAGTCCTGAAAGACGAGGCTGCATTCGACCTGAAAGACGAGGCTGCATTCGTCCTGAAAGACGAGGCTGCATTCGTCCTGAAAGACGAGGCTGCATTCGCCCTGAAAGACGAGGCAGCATTCGCCCTGAAAGACGAGGCTGCATTCGCCCTGAAAGACGAGGCTGCTGCATTCGTCCTGAAAGACAAGGTTGCCCTCGCCCCGAAAGACGAGGCTGCACTCTCCCCGAAAGACGAGGCTGCACTCGTCCTGAAGGACGAGGCTGCATTAGTCCTGAAAGACGAGGCTGCATTCGACCTGAAAGACGAGGCTGCATTCGTCCTGAAAGACGAGGATGCATTCGTCCTGAAAGACGAGGCTGCATTCGTCCTGAAAGACGAGGCTGCATTCGCCCTGAAAGACGAGGCTGCATTCGTCCTGAAAGACGAGGCAGCATTCGCCCTGAAAGACGAGGCTGCATTAGTCCTGAAAGACGAGGCAGCATTCGCCCTGAAAGACGAGGCTGCATTCGTCCTGAAAGACGAGGCAGCATTCGCCCTGAAAGACGAGGCAGCATTCGCCCTGAAAGACGAGGCTGCATTCGCCCTGAAAGACGAGGCTGCATTCGTCCTGAAAGACGAGGCTGCATTCGTCCTGTCTTGAAAGACTTAGCGCCGAGCGTTAAGGCAAAATGATATTCATTATGCCGCTCGGCGCGTTCGGTTCCGACCAGAGGGTTCATAAGGCCGACTGGCGCTCTGGGACAAAAACCGAGTCAATGATGGTTTGTAAGCATTGATATTATCAGTGAATATCTATGACTTATAGTATTGCCATTAAAATCAAAAGTGATGCAATGCAAAACTCTAAAAGCAGTGTAAGAATCTTAACGTTCAACGCTCTTTGCTTTCCCATGGCAAGGGCGAGCATTCTTGGGAACGTTAACAGGAACGCTCGCGAGGGCGTTTGCTCGTGAGCTAACGCCTCTCGTTTCCTTTCGCCGATCGACGTTCCTTCTCCCATGGGCCGGGGAGCTTGGAAGAGGTCTAAGGCTAGGAAAACGACATCCACTGTGCTGAAAGAATCCAATGCCTAATTTAGCACTGAAACTTGTACTATTAAACTCTTAAACAAAAGACCATAATTAGTCCTGCCCGTTGTGAGAGAACTTATTCTTCTGCCACGGGCTTGAATGAGAAAGCAAAATCGTCTCTAGTACTTGCTATATAAACTGTAACAAAATATTTTTATAAAATATTAAACAGACATTTCCATAATAAAATAAACTTTCAAACATACTTACCCGGCGGTCACAAAAAGAAAAAACCACCGGGCAAGAGTTGAGATTAAAAATAGATGTTGAACACACTCACCCGGTAGTTACATATAACCACCGGGAAAATTAAATGTCATAAATACCTACCCGGTAGTTACATACAAACGCCGGGAAAGTTATACGTTAAAGATTAAAATGAACAGAAAAAGGGAAAACAAATGTAATCCACAATTAATTCAAAGGGTTTTCAAAAACAAGCGAGTTGTAATGATAAAAAGAACAGATATAGCAATAACGTATCAATATATATAAATGTAAACAATTGGAACACATAAATGAAAATACTACTAAAACTAGAATTCCCAAATCGTTGTTGTTGGAGAATAGCCAACACTTTAATTCCCATATCGAAAAGAACGCTACCAAGGCATGTTGGGACTGCATCGATAGTAACGAGTAATAGCGTAAATTAACCATACGCTAGTTCTATTTAATTTATGAAATTAGATCAATGATTTAAAGAACGAATACTAAATGGACAAATATTTCTTTAAAATTTTACATTAAAAGTTAAAAACTTATATAAGTGGAATTCCTCCCATTCTTTACATGAAAAAACATATAAAGAGAATTGCAAGTCATACAATGAAGATTAAGTCATACGACTGTGACGGCATAGAGTTGGCGGAACGTATTTCCGTCATCAGGATTAAAAACTTTGCACCTAAAATATAGTGCACAAACAAAAATGATATTTTAATTATAAAATAAATTTTTGAATATACTTACCCGGTGAATATATAATAGCTGCAACTCTGTTGCTCGACAGACACATACATAAAAACTCGCCAGCGATCGCTATACAGGTTGCGGGTGTGCCCACCAGCGCCAACTGTCGGCCAGATACCACTCTCGATGTAAACAAAACCTCAATTTCTTCTCATCCCACTGCGTCTCTATTGGGGAGGAAGGGAGGGTCGTTTAATTTATATATTCACCGGGTAAGTATATTCAAAAATTTATTTTATAATTAAAATATCATTTTTAAATATTAAACTTAGCCGGTGAATATATAATAGCTGATTCACACCCAAGGAGGTGGGTAGAGACCAGAGTTAATTATGTTTACATCGTATAAGCTAAGAGTTTTTTATTTCATTTTGACAGTTATCAATATAACAAAACCAAAATAAATAGGTACCTGGTAAGGAAGTCGACTTAGACGATTACTCTGCCTTGTAAGTACGTCTTCCTTACGGAGCCCAGCGATCCTCTTAGGATGCTGACAGACCCCCAGGAGCTGAAGTATCAAGGGCTGCAACCCATACAACAGGACCTCATCAAACCCCTAATCTGAGCGCTCTCAAGAAATGACTTTGACCACCCGCCAAATCAACCAGGATGCGAAAGGCTTCTTAGCCTTCCAGACAACCCATAAAAAACAACATTAAAACATTTCAAGAGACAGATTAAAAGGATATGGAATTAGAGAATTGTAGTGGTTGAGCCCTCACCCACTACTGCACTCGCTGCTACGAATGGTCCCAGTGTGTAGCAGTTCTCGTAAAGAGACTGGACATCTTTTAAGTAAAATGACGCGAACACTGACTTGCTTCTCCAATAGGTTGCGTCCATGATACTTTGCAGAGATCTATTTTGCTTAAAGGCCACGGAAGTTGCTACAGCTCTAACCTCGTGCGTCTTAACCTTAAGCAAAGATCGGTCTTCCTCACTCAAGTGTGAATGAGCTTCTCGTATTAACAATCTGATAAAATATGACAAAGCATTCTTTGACATAGGCAAGGATGGTTTCTTAACCGAACACCATAACGCTTCAGATTGGCCTCGTAAAGGTTTAGTACGAGCTAAGTAGAACTTAAGAGCTCTAACAGGGCATAAGACTCTTTCTAGTTCATTGCCTACGATCTTCGATAAGCTAGGAATATCGAAAGATTTAGGCCAAGGACGAGAAGGTAGCTCATTTTTGGCTAGGAAACCAAGCTGCAGAGAACAAGTAGCTTTTTCTGACGAAAACCCGATGTTCTTGCTGAAGGCATGAAGCTCACTGACTCTTTTAGCCGAGGCTAAGCATACCAGGAAAAGTGTCTTAAGAGTGAGATCTTTCAGGGAGGCTGACTGTAAAGGCTCAAACCTGTCTGACATGAGGAATCTTAGGACCACGTCTAAATTCCACCCAGGTGTAGCCAAACGACGCTCCTTAGAGGTCTCAAAAGACTTAAGGAGGTCTTGCAGATCTTTATTGTTGGAAAGATCTAAGCCTCTATGCCGGAAGACCGAGGCCAACATGCTTCTGTAGCCCTTGATAGTAGGAGCTGAAAGGGATCGTACTTTTCTCAGGTATAAGAGAAAATCAGCTATTTGGGCTACAGAGGTACTGGTCGAGGATACGGAAACTGACTTGCACCAGTCTCGGAAGACTTCCCACTTCGATTGGTAGACTCTAATGGTAGACGCTCTCCTTGCTCTAGCAATCGCACTGGCTGCCTCCTTCGAAAAGCCTCTAGCTCTCGAGAGTCTTTCGATAGTCTGAAGGCAGTCAGACGAAGAGCGTGGAGGCTTTGGTGTACCTTCTTTACGTGTGGCTGACGTAGAAGGTCTACTCTTAGAGGAAGACTTCTGGGAACGTCTACTAGCCATCGAAGTACCTCGGTGAACCATTCTCTAGCGGGCCAGAGGGGAGCAACTAACGTCAACCTTGTCCCTTCGTGAGGCGAATTTCTGCAGTACCTTGTTGACAATCTTGAATGGTGGGAATGCGTAAAGGTCTAGATGTGACCAATCTAGGAGGAAGGCATCTATATGTATTGCTGCTGGGTCCGGGACTGGAGAGCAATAGATTGGAAGCCTCTTGGTCAGCGAGGTTGCAAAGAGATCTATGGTGGGTTGACCCCAAGTCGCCCAAAGTCTCTTGCACACATCCTTGTGGAGGGTCCATTCGGTTGGAATTACTTGACCTTTCCGACTGAGACAATCTGCTAGGACGTTCAAGTCGCCCTGGATGAACCTCGTTACTAGGGAGATGCCTCGATCTTTTGACCAGATGAGCAGGTCCCTTGCGATCTCGTACAAAGTCAGTGAGTGGGTACCTCCCTGTTTGGAAATGTACGCCAAGGCCGTGGTGTTGTCCGAGTTGACCTCCACCACCTTGCCTCGAAGGAGATTCTCGAAGCTTATCAAGGCCAGATGAACCGCCAAAAGCTCCTTGCTGTTGATATGCATGCTCCTCTGACTCGAGTTCCACAGACCTGAGCATTCCCGACCGTCCAGCGTCGCGCCCCAGCCCAAGTCCGATGCGTCCGAGAAGAGAACGTGGTTGGGTATCTGAACTGCCAGGGGAAGACCCTCTCGTAGGCTGATATTGTCCTTCCACCAAGTCAGACAAGACTTGATCTTTTCGGAAATCGGGATCGAGACCGCCTCTAGCGTCTTGTCCTTTTTCCAGTGAAAAGCCAGATGGAATTGAAGAGGACGGAGGTATAGCCTTCCTAGTGAGACAAATTGCTCCAGGGATGACAGCGTTCCTACCAGACTCATCCACAGCCTGACTGAGCAGCGTTCTTTCTTCAGCATCTTCTGGATGGAGAGCAGGGCTTGATCTATTCTGGGGGCCGACGGAAAAGCCCGAAAAACTTGACTGTGAATCTCCATCCCTAAATACAGAATAGTTTGGGATGGGACCAGCTGTGACTTTTCCAAGTTGACAAGGAGTCCCAATTCCTTGGTCAGATCTAGAGTCCAATTGAGATCCTTCAGAGAGCGATGACTGGAAGAGGCTCTGAGAAGCCAGTCGTCCAAATAAAGGGAGGCTCGGATGTCCGATAAGTGGAGGAATTTTGCCACATTCCTCATAAGCCTCGTAAACACGAGAGGAGCTGTGCTTAGGCCAAAGCACAGGGCCCGAAACTGGTACACCACATCGTCGAAGACGAATCTCAGAAAAGGTTGGGAGTCTGAGTGAATGGGGATGTGGAAGTAGGCGTCCCTTAGGTCTAGAGAGACCATCCAGTCTTCCTTTCTGACCGCTGCTAGGACTGACTTTGTGGTCTCCATGGTAAACTTCGTCTTTGTGACAAAGACATTCAGAGCACTGACGTCTAGCACCGGTCTCCAACCTCCTGTCTTCTTTGATACTAGGAAGAGACGGTTGTAAAACCCCGGTGATTGAAGGTCCGAGACTTTGACCACCGCTCCCTTCTCTAGCAAAAGAGACACTTCCAGTTTCAGGGCTTGTCTCTTTTCTTCCTCTCGGTACCTGGGAGAGAGATCGATGGGGGACGTCGCTAGAGGGGGTTTGCGTACAAAAGGGATTTTGTACCCCTCTCTGAGCAACCTCACAGATTGTTGATCTGCGCCTCTCTTCTCCCAGGCTTGCCAGAAGTTCTTGAGTCTGGCACCTACTGCTGTCTGAAGTTGCGGGCAGTCAGACTCTGCCCTTAGAGGACTTGGATCCTTTCCTCTTCCCTCTCTTCCCTTCGGCACGAGCACCTCCCCTGCTGGAGGCTCTGCCACGAAAGGGCGGGATAAACCTGGACGCAGGAGTGTCCATCCTAGGTCTGGCAGACAAGGCAGGCAAAGGGGGAGCTTTGCGAGCCGAGGACGCAACTAGATCGTGGGTGTCCTGCACTAAAGACAAGGCAATTTCCTTAACCAAGACTTCAGGAAACAAGCACTTAGACAAGGGCGCAAAGAGTAGCTCGGATCTTTGGCATGGCGTCACTCCTGCTGACAGAGACGAGCACAGAGACTCTCGTTTCTTAAGGACTCCGGACGTGAATGAAGCGGCAAGCTCGTTGGACCCATCACGGACGGCCTTGTCCATGCAGGACATAATGAGTAAGGAAACATCCCTATCGGCAGAAGAGATTTTCCTACTCAGGGCTCCTAAACACCAGTCCAGGAAGTTAAAGACTTCAAACGCCCTAAAAATGCCTTTAAGAAGGTGGTCCAGGTCCGATGGTGACCAACAAATCTTCGAGCGTCTCATGGCAAGGCGGCGGGGAGAGTCTACAAGACTTGAGAAGTCGCCCTGGGCAGAGGCAGGAACTCCCAAGCCGAGAACTTCTCCCGTGGCATACCAGACGCTCGATCTAGATGAGAGTTTAGATGGGGGGAAGGCAAATGCTGTCTTCCCTAAACTCCTCTTGGTCTCTAACCAATCGCCTAACATCCGTAAAGCTCTCTTGGATGAGCGAGAGAGAACGAGTTTAGTAAAGGCAGGCATGGTAGCAGGAACGCCTAAGACAAACTCTGACGGCGGAGAACGAGGAGCCACAGAAATAAAGTGGTCAGGGAACAACTCTTTAAAAACCGCCATGACTTTTCTAAAGTCCAAGGATGGTTGAACTGCTTTAGGCTCATCTAGTTCTGAAGGTTGATCCTCATGCTGTGGTTCAGCAACGTCCTCATCTGACTGTTCCTCATCCGATAACTGATGAGAAAACGGCAACGGAGTAGGCAACGTTTGACTCGCAGAGTCCGGTCGCACAGGTGCATACGTGACGGAGCCGGACGCAGCGTCCTGGAACTGCTGAACAGTCTGGGAACTGTCAACAATAACAGGTGCGCGAGGACGCACAGCGTCCACCCGAGACTGTTTAGACCGTCTGGGTTGTGCAGTCAACACCATACCGGGTTGCGGAGGTTGACGCACCGCGTCAAAACAAGTCAACTCTGATGGTTGATGAACGTCCTGAACGTCACCAATCGCATCAGTGCGTTGCCTAACGTCAACGTGCGGCTGGAAATCCACACTGGGTCGCATCGGTGGAGGTACCACCCCAACTGGTTGACGCGAGAAAGCTACATCCACGTCAACAGGACGCACAACAGAACGCTTGGATGGCTGAAGGCTAGTGGGTTCAACGGTAACCTTCTCAGCGTTGTAGTCCTCCATCAAGGACGCAAGCTTGGACTGCATGTCTTGCAGTAACACCCATTTAGGGTCTACGGAAGCAGGTGCGGTAACAGACGGGGTTAACGAATGAGACGGCACAACTTTGCCTCTCTTAGGCGGCGAGCAGTCATCAGATGACGGCAACGGGTCCGAACTGTCCCAGTGGCTACATCCGGGACGTTGGACTTGTCCTGAAGGGACCGACTTACGCTTTAAAGGTCTGGAGACCTTGGTCCAAGGTTTCTTACGTGAAACACCTTCGGACGACGAGGTAAAAATGGGCTCTCTCGTCTTACTTAGGTAGGGGCGATCTTGGAGAGATACTGTACGCCTGATACCTTAGAGGGAACGTCTGATCGCTGATCAAGGCCTCTCGAACCCATGAGTCGTACGACATTGCTTCTCCCCTGGGCTTGGGAGCTTGCAAGAGGTCCCGGACTAGGAGGACGACAGGCACGAACAGACGAACCCTCGAGCGCAACACTGTTCACAACACTTTGCGTAACACTAGGCACTTTGACACTATCCTTCGTGGCACTTTGGCACTTGAGTTCCTTTACGTCCGCCATGAGTTGATTTCGGTCACTTGCTAAAGACTCAACTCTCTCCCCCAAGGCATGAATAGCACGCATCATGTCTGCCATCGACGGTTCCTGAGTGCTAGGAGGGGGGTTAGGAACAACCACTACAGGGGAAGGAATAGGTTCAGGGGCATGTGGAGAGGAAAAATCTACCGACCTAGAAGAACTTCTCCTTACCCTATCTCTCTCTAGTCTGCGTGTATATTTATCAAATTCGATAAAATCGAATTCCGAAAGGCCCACGCATTCCTCACACCGATCTTCCAATTGACAGGTTTTACCCCGACAATTGGAACAAACAGTGTGAGGGTCGAGAGAAGCCTTTGGAAGACGCCTATGACAGTCCCTAGCATTGCACTTTCGAAACTTGGGAACTTGAGAAGGGTCAGCCATTTTGAATTAGTCAAGGGAAAATTCCAAAAACGATCTAAGTCATCAACAATTAATCCGATTCAAAAAAGAGTTCAAGGATTTATTTGAAGAAAAACACCTGTACTGCGAAAGCTCAAACCAAATTAAAGTATTTCACCAAATATGATGGGAAAAATTCCAGGTTCAACAGCGAGTAAAGTACGTCTTGTCGACACGTCGACAGAGAAGAAATTGAGGTTTTGTTTACATCGAGAGTGGTATCTGGCCGACAGTTGGCGCTGGTGGGCACACCCGCAACATGTATAGCGATCGCTGGCGAGTTTTTATGTATGTGTCTGTCGAGCAACAGAGTTGCAGCTATTATATATTCACCGACTAAGTTTAATATTTAAAAATTAAGTTTTCACTCATGATAAACAAAGTAAATAGCACAATAAAAATAACAAAACACGATTGCCAAATCCCTAAATCAGTGTACTTCACCAAACGAAGTCCAAAAAAAGCGAAGAAGGGAAAAAGATTCGAAAAACTCTCAATGGTGGACCGACGATGTTTTCGATCCAGCCGGCAGAGATGAACTGAAGTCTTGGACACGGGAATGATTCCTTGGACCACCCTGTGACGGGTGTTACCACCTACCTCCCAACCACCACAAGGCGGTTGCCTCGTTTTGAAAAATTCTGCCGATTTAGAGATATCAGCTATATATATATAACTGCCAGGTAAGTACTATTCATAAAAACTTCGTTTCTTTTCCAGGAATAAAAGAAAATCAGCAATCTGAGCTACAGAGGTACTGGAAGAGGAAACAGAGTTGACCCTGCACCATTCCCTGAAAACTTCCCACTGGGATTGATAGACTCTGATGGTTGAAGACCTCCTAGCCCTTGCAATCGCCCTAGCTGCCTCCTTCGAAAAGCCTCTAGCTCTTGTGAGTCTTTCGATAGTCTGAAAGCAGTTAGTCGAAGACTTTGGAGATTTTGATGGTGTCTTACCAAGTGGGGATGTCTGAGTAAATCTACTCGTAAAGGGAGGCTTCTGGGAGTATCCACCATCCATTACAGTACTGTACCTCTGTGAACCATTCTCTTGAGGGCCAGAGGGGGGACTATCAAGGTCATTCTGGTCCCTTTGCTTGTCACAAACTTTTGAAGAACTTTGTACAGGATCTTGAACGGAGGAAAAGTGTACACATCTAGATTTGCCCAATCTAGCAGGAACGCGTCTGTGTGTACTGCCTCGAGATCTGGCACTGGGGAGCAATATGTCTCTAGTCTCTTGGCATTTGCAGTTGCGAACAGATCTATACAAGGGTGACCCCAATGTTTCCACAGACTATTGTACACCTCTAGGTGTAGAGTCCAATTCGTGGATAGGACTTGTCCTTTCCTGCTGAGACCGTCTGCCAAAACATTCCTTTCCCCCTGGATGAACCTTGTAAGTAAGGTCACCTGTCTTTCCTTTGTCCAAATGAGCAGCTCTCTCACTGTCTCGCAAAGGGAAATAAAGTGTGTTCCTCCTTGTTTGGCAATGTAGGCCAATGCCATGGTGTTAACTGCATTGACTTGAATCACTTTGTTTCGTACTGACCCTTCGCAGCTCTTCAGGGCCAAAAGAACTGCAAGCAGCTCCTTTTGATTTATGTGGAAACACTTCTGAATCTCCGTCCACACCCCTGATGCTTCCACATTGCCTGGTGTTGCCCCCCTCCCCGAGTCCGAGACGTCGGAACACAACACTAGGACTGGGCTCTTCAGTTCTAATGAGCAACCTTTTTGAAATTTGATCGGGTCGTTCCACTACTGCAGGCAGTGTCTCATTGACTTCGTGATTGGAACACACACCTTCTCCAAATCCTTCTCCTTGTTCCAGCAAGAGTTGAGGTGAAATTGGAGCGGTCAAAGGTTCAGCCTTCCCAGAGAGATGAACTGTTCCAAAGAGGAGAGAGTTCCCAACAGACTCATCCACCTCCTCGTAGAACACCTCTGCTTTCCTAAAAACACACCTATCTTCTGAAGTGCTTGCTCCGTCCTTAAGGGAGACGGAAAAGCCCGAAAAACCTGACTCCGAATCATCACTCCTAAATATATAATCTCTTGAGAAGGTATCAGTGAAAATTTGTCTTTGTTGACTAGAAGACCCAATTCTTCCGTCAACTTCAAAGTTGTCTGAAGATCCTTCAGGCAGCGATCTTGAGAGCAAGCTCTTAAAAGCCAATCGTCCAGGTACAGGGAGGCTCTGATGACTCTTGAGTGGAGCATCCTAGCTAAATTGAGCATAAGTCTCATAAAGACCTGTGGGGCGGTGTTGAGGCCGAAACACAGGGCTCGAAATTGAAAGACTTCTCCTCGGAAAACGAATCTCAGAAAGTGCTTGAACTTTGGATGAATCGGGATATGGAAATAAGCATCCTGAAGGTCCAGTGATACCATCCAGTCACCCTTCCTCACCGCTGCAAGCACCGACTTTGTCGTCTCCATTGAGAACTTTGTTGTCTGGATGAAGTTGTTGAGAGCACTCATGTCCAGAACTGGACGCCATCCCCCTGAGTTCTTGGGAACTAGGAAAAGGCGGTTGTAAAAGCCTGGTGACTTCCAGTCCTGTACTTTCTCTATAGCTCCCCTCTCCAACATGAGAGACACTTGTAGCTGTAATGCTTGCCTTTTTAATTCCTCCCTGTACTTGGGAGAGAGATCCACAGGAGTTAACCTTAGAGGGGGTTGATTTATAAAAGGGATCCTGTAGCCCTTCCTTAGAAGCTGGACTGACCAAGGATCTGCACCCCTCTTCTCCCACACCTGCCTGAAGGCGAAAGCAGTCAGACTCTGCTTCGCCCTGTTCTTGCTCCTCTTTTCTTAGTCCCCCTTCCATCTGATCTGAAGTTATGTCTAACGGAAGGTCTTCCTCGAAAGGGCTGAGAAAACTTTGAAAAGGAGCAACCTCTTTAGGTTTGCGGCTAACGAAAGAAGGTGGCAACACTTTCCTTGCCGTCTTCGAGACCAGGTCTTGAGTGGCCTTCTGTGTTAGCGAAGAAGAAATCTCCCTAATAAGGTCCTGTGGGAACAGAGATGACGAAAGTGGAGAATATAATAATTCTGATTTCTGAAAGGATGAAACTCCCACAGACAGGAACGAACACAATTGGGCTCTCTTTTTGAGAATTCCTGCTGTAAAAATAGCAGCTAACTCATTAGCCACGTCTCGCAACGCCTTATCCATGCATGACATGACGTGGATTAGGTTCGAAGAGTCTCCTTCCTTGAGTGTTGTCATCTTTTTGCCCAAGGCCACCAGAGCCCAATCAAGGAAATTAAATACCTTGAAGGCTCTGAAAACACCTTTGAGTAAAATGATATTTTAATTATAAAATAAATTTTTGAATATACTTACCCGATGAATATATAATAGCTGACGCTCCGGCGGCTCGACAGAAAAACACAAAAACTCGCGAGCGATCGCTATGAAGGTTGCGGGTGTGCCCACCAGCGCCAACTATCGGCCAGATACCGCATATACATGTAAACAGCTCCAATTCTTCTCATCACGCTGGGTCTCTATCGGGGAGGAAGGGGGGGCCTTTAATTTATACAGTGAACCCTCGTCTATCGCGGTTGATAGGTTCCAGCCGCGGGCGCGATAGGTGAAAATCCGCGAAGTATTGACACCATATTTACCTATTTATTTAACATGTATATTCGGACTTTTAAAACCTTCCCTTGTACGTAGTACTGTTAACAAACTACCCTTTAATGTACAGAACACTTAATGCATGTACTACAGTACCCTAAACTAAAACAGGCACAAATATTAAAGGCGATTTTATATCATGCGTTTCCTAAACACCTAAAAAGCACGATAAAAAATGGCAACCAATGTTTTGTTTACGTTTATCTCTGATCATAATGAAGAAACAAACTCATTTAGTGTACTGTACACATATATGTATAGGTTAGTTTTTGCATCGATTATATTGATGTATACAGTATGTTGATTTTGTTATTACCAATGTTTTACTTAATTTTCCTTAGAACTTCCAAATGAAATGTTTTTCTTTATAACGCCGCCTGAAATGACGGCGTCATAAAGTACGCTCAGTAAACAACCACGCTCAGAACAAAGAAGGCATTTAACGCGCATGATGAAAGTGATAAATAATGATATTTACAGTAAAAGCTTTTAGAAAATATGTTATTATAAATATTATTTACCGTATCTATATAAAATCATACAGTACATACTGTATGTAGCAAAGCAGGAAAACAATTTACGAGAGAGAGAGAGAGAGAGAGAGAGAGAGAGAGAGAGAGAGAGGTAGAGAGAAAGAGAGAGAGAGATTGTTTTACGTACGTAAATGTAAATTTTAAACAAAAAAAATATGATAGGCTTTTAAAACCTTCCCTTTAACTTAATGCATACAGTACTAAACTATAAAACAGGCACAAATATTAAAATGTTTAAGTAAAAAATAAAGATTGTTACTGTACTCACCACGAAAGAAGTTCAAGAAAAACTTGAATGATGATGGCGATGAATTTGCTGCACAGTAGAAATGATGATGATGAAGCTGATGATGTCTTCTACTGTGCAGCCAATAATAGTATTTTACGTCTCTTCAGACGGAGGTGTCTTTTCCTGGGACACCTCTTCAACTTCTTCCTGAGACACTTCTTCAATTTCTTCTGAGGGCATTGTGATCGGAAGTTGCTGCCGCTGCTTCTTTTTTCGCAAGAGCATCCTGTAGGGAGCCATGTGTTCATCGATCTTGGTGCAGAATTGTACAGAACGAACCATATCCTCGTCCCACTCTTGCGACATTTCTTTCACCTCATTCGCAAGCTTGCAGAGCTTGGCAAGCCGTTCTAATGTTAAGACCGTTTCTTCGACATTTTCTTGGATCTCTTCCTGTGTTTCACTGTCTTCACTGCCCGATTTCGTCAGGTCTTCGAGGTCTGCGGCCGCGTAACTTCTACTGTCTTTTAACATAGTATCGAGAAGCGTCACCTTCTCAGCAATCGTCATCATCTTTCGGTGCTGTTTAGGCTCACTACCCGCCTTAGTAGAAGCAGAAGGCTTGGGAGGCATTGTACAGTAGGGTTTAACAGAAAGTTCAACAAAAAGTTCAACTTAAAACAGTCACGCACAGCACAGATTAAAGTTCACAATTAACAACGTCAACACAGCGATACAGCGGGAGACAAAGTGACCGCGGAAAGAGATGCTGCGGGTTGGAGAAGCGGTCAAAACACCAATCAGAGGCTAGATTACAAAACTTGAGTTCTGATTCGTCATCTATCAGCGCTTGAACCAATCACAACCCGTCTTACAGTACTATGATGCGTTGGTTACCTACTCATAGAAGATGCCCCGCGCATACTGAACGTACGTAGATTAAGTACAATACCGTAATAATAATAAATAATGATAATACTGTACAGTAATAATAATAATAATAATGATAATAATAATAACAATAATAATTTTATTAACAACAACAACAATAATAATAATAATAACAATAATAATAATACAGCTTTACGTACGCTATTTTACGCCTCTCTCTCTCTCTCTCTCTCTCTCTCTCTCTCTCTCGTACGCTTATTCGAAATGTGATTTTTGCAACAAAGAATATTATTGGATGCAGTACTACGTACGTATACATACAAAAGATTCATGGAAAAGAAGCATATCCATTACAGTACACACCATTCTAATATGGTATGACTGCATCTGATTTGCGTTTCATGTTCGATTTAATTTTACTACATACTGTATACAGTACTGAATTATCGTATGATCACATTCTCTTTACGTGTTTTATTTCTTTCTGTGCTTAATTATATGTCATATGTAATGCAATGAACAATCAGTAAGAGCAGATATTACTAATTACAGTATTAATGGAATTACAGGTAACGAAATATCGTATTTGGGGTCTTCAGATATTGCGGTATTTTCGAAATTTCCGGAAAATCCGCGATATGTATATATATATGGGTTATGGAAAAACCCCGCGAAGTGGTGAATCCGCGATTGTCGAACCGCGAAGTAGCGAGGGTTCACTGTATATTCACCGGGTAAGTATATTCAAAAATTTATTTTATAATTAAAATATCATTTTTAAATATTTAACTTAGCCGGTGAATATATAATAGCTGATTCACACCCATGGTGGTGGGTAGAGACTAGAAATAATTAAGTTTACAGTGTATATGCTTAGAGTTTTTGACAGTTATATCATAACAAAACCCAAATATATATAGGTACCTGGTAAGGAAGTTGACTTAGACGATTACTCTGCCTTGTTAGTCTGTCTTCCTCACGAAGCCCAGCGATCCTCTTAGGATGCTGAAAGACTCCCAGGAGCTGAAGTATCAAGGGCTGCAACCCATACAACAGGACCTCATCAAACCCCTAATCTGGGCGCTCTCAAGAAATGATATTTGACCACCCGCCAAATCAACCAGGATGCGAAAGGCTTCTTAGCCTTCCGTACAACCCAAAAAACAAGATTAAAAACATTTCAAGAGACAGATTAAAAGGATATTGGAATTAAGGTAATGTAGTGGTAGAACCCTCACCCACTACTGCACTCGCTGCAACGAATGGACCCAGTGTGTAGCAGTCCTCGTAAAGAGTCTGGACATCTTTTAAGTAAAATGACGCGAATACCGACTTGCTTCTCCAAAAGGTCGCGTCCATAATACTTTGCAGAGATCTATTTTGCTTAAAGGCCACGGAAGTTGCTATAGCTCTTACTTCGTGCGTCTTAACCTTAAGCAAGCATCGGTCTTTTTCATTCAAGTGAGAATGAGCCTCTCGTATTAAAAATCTGATAAAATATGACAAAGCATTCTTTGACATAGGCAATGATGGTTTCTTAACTGAGCACCATAATGCCTCAGATCCACCTCGTAAGGACTTAGTACGAGCTAAGTAGAACTTAAGAGCTCTAACTGGACACAGCACTCTTTCAAGTTCGTTGCCTACGATCTCTGACAGGCAAGGTATATCAAAGGACTTAGGCCAAGGACGAGAAGGCAGTTCATTTTTGGCCAGGAAACCAAGTTGAAGTGAACATGTGGCTTTTTCTGTAGAAAAGCTGATGTTCTTACTGAAGGCATGAATTTCACTGACCCTTTTAGCCGAAGCCAAGCACACTAGGAAAAGCGTCTTGAGGGTGAGATCCTTCAGGGAGGCTGAATGTAATGGCTCAAACCTGTCTGACATGAGGAACCTTAGGACCACGTCTAAGTTCCATCCAGGAGTTGCCAAACGACGTTCCTTAGAGGTCTCGAAAGACTTAAGGAGATCTTGGAGATCTTTATTGTTGGAAAGATCTAAGCCTCTATGACGAAAGACCGAAGCCAACATGCTCCTGTAGCCCTTAATCGTGGGAGCTGAGAGGGAGCGAACATTTCTCAGATGTAAAAGATAATCTGCGATTTGGGCTACAGAGGTACTGGAAGAGGACACAGATGCTGACTTGCACCAGTCTCGAAAGACTTCCCACTTCGACTGGTATACTCTGATGGTAGAAGCTCTCCTAGCTCTCGCAATCGCACTGGCTGCCTCCTTCGAAAAGCCTCGAGCTCTTGAGAGTCTCTCGATAGGCTGAAGGCAGTCAGACGAAGCGCGGGGAGGCTTTGATGAACATTCTTTACGTGGGGCTGACGTAAGAGATCTACCCTTAGAGGAAGACTTCTTGGAATGTCTACCAGCCATTGAAGTACCTCGGTGAACCACTCTCTCGCGGGCCAGAGGGGAGCAACCAACGTCAACCTTGTCCCTTCGTGAGAGGCGAACTTCTGCAGTACCTTGTTGACTATCTTGAATGGTGGGAATGCATATAAGTCCAGATGAGACCAATCCAGTAGAAACGCGTCTATGTGGATTGCTTCTGGATCTGGGACTGGTGAGCAATAGATTGGTAACCTTTTGGTCAACGAGGTGGCAAAGAGGTATATGGTGGGTTGACCCCAAGTCGCCCAAAGACTCTTGCACACGTCCTTGTGGAGGGTCCATTCCGTGGGTATCACCTGACCCCTCCGACTGAGACAGTCTGCCAAGACGTTCAAGTCCCCCTGGATGAAACTCGTCAACAGGGAGATGCCTCGATTTCTTGACCATATGAGAAGGTCCCTTGCGATCTCGTACAGCGTGAGGGAGTGTGTGCCTCCTTGCTTGGAGATGTACGCCAAAGCTGTGGTGTTGTCTGAGTTGACCTCTACCACTTTATTTCGAAGAAAGCTTTCGAATTTCATCAAGGCCAAGTGGACTGCTAATAGCTCCTTGCCGTTGATGTGCAGGCTCTTCTGACTTGAGGTCCACAGACCCGAGCATTCCCGACCGTCCAGGGTCGCACCCCAACCCAAATCCGACGCGTCTGAGAACAACACGTGGTTTGGGTTCTTGACTGCTAGGGATAGTCCCTCTCTCAGACTGATATGGCTGTCCCACCATTTCAGGCATGCCTTTACTGGTTCGGAGACTGGGATTGATACCGTCTCTAACGTCTTGTCCTTGTTCCAGTGAGAGGCTAGATGGAACTGGAGAGGCCGAAGGTGTAGTCTCCCTAGCGAGACAAACTGCTCCAGGGATGAGAGAGTCCCTACGAGACTCATCCAACTCCTGACTGAACAACGTTCTCTTTTCAGCATTAGTTGGACTTTTAGCAGGGCTTGTTCTATTCGGGTGGCAGACGGAAAAGCCCGAAAAACTGGACTGCGAATCTCCATCCCCAAATATAGAATAGTCTGGGATGGGATCAGTTGGGACTTTTCTAGGTTGACCAAAAGTCCCAACTCCTTGGCCAGACCCAACGTCCAATGTAGATCCTGCAGACAGCGATGACTGGACGATGCTCTGAGAAGCCAGTCGTCCAAGTACAGGGAGGTTCGGATTCCCGATAGATGGAGGAATTTTGCCACATTCCTCATGAGCCTCGTAAACACGAGAGGAGCAGGACTGAGGCCAAAGCACAGGGCTCGAAACTGGTACACCACATTCCTGTAAACAAACCTCAGAAACGGTTGGGAATCCGGGTGTATAGAAATGTGGAAGTATGCATCCTGAAAGTCGAGAGAGATCATCCAGTCGCCTTCCATTAATGCTGTCAAGACAGCTTGGTAAACTTCATCGTGAAGTTTGTCTTGACAATGAACACATTGAGCGCACTTGCCTCTTACGTACTCCTGCAGTGAACGTGGCTGCCAGATCATTGGAGCCATCCCTGATAGTCTTGTTCCTGCAGAGAACGTGGCTGTCAGATTATTGGAGCCATCCCTGATAGCCTTGTTTATGCCTGACATAATTGTACAGCAAAACTTCAAACGCTCAAAAAAACTCCTAACAGGAGATGGTCTAGCTCTGAAGCCGACCATCAAATCTTGGAGCGTCTCATGGCCAGGCGCCAGGGAGAGTCTATGAGGTTTGAGAAGTCTATCTGGGCAGAGGCAGGAACTCCCAAGCCGAGAACTTCTCCCGTGTCATACCAGACGCTCGCTCTATAAGCCAGTTTAAAAGGAGGGAAAGCAAAGGCTGTCTCCCCCAAACTCCTCCTGGTGATCAACAAGTCGCCTAGCAAACGTAAAGCTCTCTTAGAAGAGCGAGAGAGCACTAGCTTAGAAAAAACAACGGCTTCGAAGTAGCTAGGCCTAGTGTAAACTCTGACGTTTAGGCGAACGAGGAGCAGCAGTTACAAAATGATCCGGACAAAGATCCTTAAAAATCAGCATGATTTATTTAAAGTCCATAGAGGGCTGAGCAGCTTTAGGCTCCTCTCCGTCTGACAGAATCCACAAGGGAATATCAGTAGGAGGGGGATCAGTAACTTCCTCATCTGAAGGAACCTCGTCCGACAATGCCGAGTCTCAAGCAAGGGAGAGACCTGCTGTGGTGGCAATGCTTGACAAGCAGAGTCCACACGCAAAGCATCAGTAGCAGTCAAGGACGATACGTCATGTAACTGCTTAAAGAACTGACCAGCAACAACAACAGGTGCGGGAGGACGCTCGACGTCAACTCGAGACTGCCTTGACTGCCTAGACTGAGCAGTCAAAACAACTCTTGACTGCGGTGCTTGACGCTCAACGTCAAAACAAGTCAACTTCGCTGGTTGGCGAACGTCCTGAACGTCAACAAGAGCAAGCGGCAGCGGCTGAACGTCCACAAGCGGCTGAAAGTCAACACGGGACTGCATCGAGTGAGGCTCTACAAAACGTGATTGACGTGACTTTGTAACGTCAACGTCAACAGGACGAGCAAAGGCTCGTTTGGGCGGCTGACGGCCAGGATCTCGATCAGCTAAGCGGCGAGGATCATCGTGAACCTGCTCAGCAGCATAATCCTCCATAAGAGAGGCAAGCTTATTCTGCATGTCTTGCAGTACAACCCATTTAGGATCAACGGGAATGGGTGCGGTAAGAGACGAGGGTAACGTCTGTGACTGCAAAACCTTGCCTACACTAAGACTCTCGGAGCCTGTGTTACGCTTCTGTTTAGGCGTCGAGCAGTCTTCCGATGACTGCACAGGGTCAGAGCTGTCCCAATGGCTACAACAAGGATGCTGGACCTGTCCTGAAGGGACTGACTTTCGCTTTAAGGGTCTCGAAACCTTGCTCCACGGTTTCTTACGCGATAAGCCTTCGGATGACGAGGAGAAAACCGTCTCGCTCGTCTTATGGTAGGGGCGGTCTTGACGAGACACGCCTGAAACCATAGAGGGAACGTCTGTTCGTTGGTTAAAGCCTCTCGAACCCATAAGTCCTACGACATTACTTCTCCCTGGGGCATGGGAGCTTGCAAGAGGTCTCGGACTAGGCGAACGACAGGCACGAACAGACGAACCCTCTGTCGCAACACTGATAACACTTTGCGCAATTATCACTTTATCACTACAATTTTCTGTTTTTGCACTTACTTCACTGAAATCGAATTTTTCAATAATTTCACATTAGGCATGAATAAAAACTGATTTCTACCTGAAGCACGCAATTCTCCCCTACATCAAAAGGTTACAATTGCGAAATAAGTCGTACAATGTAAGCACATTAATACAAGCAAAAAAACAGTAAACATGTATATCGAATAAAACGGAAATATATAAAGTTAAAAGGATCATTGACTGGGGAGGAGACTAAACACTAGTTCATTAAAAACTACGTTTTCAATCTCTCACCGTACAGTGCCTTGGGACGAGAATAAAAACTAAAAACGTTTTATCCTTTCTCCCCGTACAGAGACTTGGGACGAGAGTAAAAAACTGACTCGAGAACAACGTTACTCGCTTGGGACGAGAATAAAGATCGGAACGTTCTCTCTTCCTCTCTCCCTCTCCGTCTCTCTCTCTCTCTCTCTCTCTCTCTTGATTTCACACAGAAGAGAAAAGCCCACTTACCCTTCATCAATAAACAGGTTATTTGACCAAAGGAAAAAACTGAAAGGACTAAGAAATTGAAAATTAACAAGTTCCTTTAAATTAGTATTTAAAACATTTCAGTTTGAAAGAAGAATGAACAAAACGTCAGAATCGATTTACTCTTTCTGCAAAGTGAAACCGTGATTCTCTCTTTCTCTATCGTAACGATAGAGCGCAAACTGCGTAGCATGAATAAACCAAACGTTAGTTCATCTTTGAAACAGCACGAAGACTATTCAAAGAAAATCTTTCATAAAATATCTACTAAAAAATATTCATTTAATAAGTTTTAAATCATTTGCTCTGTAAGAGTTATTAACGAAAATAAAAGTTGAAAGGGCTCAACGTTGTTTAACTTCGGTTTCCAAGTTAGGACCGCCTACTCTCGGATTAGGGGAGGAATAGGTAAGGCCGCATATAAACAAATCATTAAAATTTATCTTGATGTTTATTATAAATGGAAAGCTAATCGAAGAGGCCTAATAAAGGCGGGTGAGATATAAAATATATAGAGGAAAATCTATAATTAACAACAACAATTTATAACGTGATAAGATAATTGCTAAAAGCCTAAAACACACTTCCGTACTAAGGGGAGGGTCGGCCATTTTGAAAAGTCAAAGAAAGTCCAAAAAACAATCCAAAGTCATCAACAATTAAATCTATCCAAAAAAGAGTTCAAGAGTTTAAGTTGAAGATAAAACACCTGCACTGCGAAAGCTCAAACCAAAAGGAAGTACTTCACCAAGACTGTTGAAAAACTCCAGGTTAACAGCGAGTAATGGTACGTCTTGTCGATCAGACCGACATAGAAGAATTGGAGCTGTTTACATGTATATGCGGTATCTGGCCGATAGTTGGCGCTGGTGGGCACACCCGCAACCTTCATAGCGATCGCTCGCGAGTTTTTGTGTTTTTCTGTCGAGCCGCCGGAGCGTCAGCTATTATATATTCACCGGCTAAGTTAAATATTTAAAATAGTCTAATTCGGAAATAGACCAAAATACCTTAGTCTTCCTCATGGCCGATCTATGAGGAGCGTCTACCAGGCTTGAGAAATCTCCTTGGGCAGAGGCAAGAACTCCCAAGCCGAGAACATCTCCCATATCGTACCAAACACTAGATCTAGAAGCCAACCTAGTAGGGGGAAATGCGAAAGCCGCTTTCCCTTGCTCTTTCTTGGCACCCATCCAGTCTCCCATTAATTTAAGTGCTCTTTTTAGATGAACGAGAGAGCACCATTTTAGTGAACCGACTTTTTCTTAGGTTTCCCTAGAGTAAATTCTGATGGAGGCGATCGTGGAGCCACAGGAATAAAAGACTCTGGGAACTCATCCTCAGATAACTCCTCAAAGGGTTCAGAAGGTGAAAGAGGAACATCAACTTCTTCCTATGATAACAAGTCTCGCTGCTCCTCAGAACGCTCTCGATCCGCTCGGTCAGAGTTAAGAACCGTTGCATTAAGTTCAAAGTCCTGTCTAGATGTTTGTTGTTCTGCATCGTATACAAGAGGGCGGTCGATGTAAGAACGCTTGCATTCCAATGAATGCTCAATGAGAGGACGCCTGGCGTCACGCTCGCATTCAGCTGAACACTCGATGGGAGGACGCTTGCGCTCTGAACGCTCGATGAGGTCACGCTCTACATCATGCTCTGGAGGACGCTCGCATTCTGTTGAACGCCTGACATCACGCTCTACGTCACGTCGTGGAGGACGCTCGCGTTTTGTTGAACGCTCGACGGGAGGACGCTCAAGAGCACGCTCGATATCACGCCTAGCTGAACACTTGAAAACGCTTTCAGCAGAACGATCACAATCACTGCTAAGCGCATGAACAGCAGCTCGATTAGGAGAACACTCGACTTCCTGAAAGCCCGAGAGATCAGCCTTTCGTGAAGAACGTTTACTTTCCCTATCATCTCTGTGCGTAGTCACACACTCAAAACGTTTAGAAACTTTATCACCAAGCATTTGTCAACTCTCCGCCTTGCGCCGCTTAGTATTAAGAGAGGAGGATTCAGTAGGTTGGTAGCCTTTCATAAAAGATGAAAGCTTCTGCTGCATTTCTTGCAACATCTTAAAATTAGAGTCTTGCGAAACACTAACAGCAAGTTCTTCCTCTCCACCGCTCAAAGACCGCTTAGAGCGAACAGCGGGCGAGATCCAATCTGAAGGAGGCGAAGGAGCATGAAAGGATGTTACGGCCAGGTCGGATAATTGCTCAACAGCAGGACTATTTTCAACTAATGTCCTAGCAGGCCGCTTAGAAGGCGAGCTTCCTTCAGACGAAAAATGTTCAGGACTGTTCCAAGAGATGATCAGGGTTATCGGCTACGGAGAGGAGACTCGAAATCCGGAAGGAGACGAATCGGGGATCTGCCACTCGCGGATTCCGAGTCTTGGCTCAGGGAAAAAGCCGAACGATACTTCTCCCCATCCCCTTGAATGGGTGATGTCGTATAAAAGACCATGAAGTTCACTAACTCGCTTGGCCAAAGCCAAAGCTAGTAGGAACACCGTCTTCCAAGTGAGGTAGCGATGTTGCCTGGTGCAATGGTTCATGGGGAGGTCTCTTTAGAGAGAAGACGAACTACATTCCATGGGGGAGGTCTCACTTCAGACTGAGGACAGTAAGTTCGTAAATCAGTATAAGTAAGGAAAGTTCTAGCGATGACGAAAAATCCATTCCGTTGAGTCTAAGGGCGAGACTTAAGGCTGAGCAATAGCCTTTAACCGACGAGACTGAAAGGCGTATTTCCTCACGCAAATACACGAGGAACTCCGCTACTACTGGAATAGTGGCATCAAGAGGATAGATACCCCTTCTATGACACCAACCACAGAAGACTTTCCACTTCGCCTGGTAGACTGCTACTGATGATTTCTGCCGGTATCCAGACATCCTGCTTGCAACTTGTTGCGGAAATCCTCTCTGAGTAAGGAGATGCTGGAAAGTCTCCAGGCGTGAAGTCGTAGCAAAGCTACGGCTTTGTAGAAGATGTTAGCATGTGGTTGTTTGAGTAGATCATGTCATGGAAGGAGTTCTCTTGAAGACTCCGTCAAGAATTGCAGAAGGTCTGAAAACCATTCCGCGTGATGCTATAGCAGAGCTATGAGAGTCATTGAGAAATTAAATGATATTCTGGCCTTGTTGAGTACCCTCCTTATCACACAGAACGGGGGGAAAGTTGTAAACGACGATGTTGTCGCACTGTTGTTGGAATGCATCTTGCCAGAGAGCCTTGAGGTCTGTGACTGGGGAGCAGTACAACGGGAGCCTGAAGTTCAGGGCCGTTGCAAAGAGATCCACAGTCAGAGAACCCCACAAAGTCAGGACTTTGTTGGCTATAGATGATCCAAAGACCACTTGGTACTCACTATCTGACATACTCTGCTCAGGTCATCGGCGAGTACATTCCTCTTGCCTGGAATGAAGCGTGCCGATAGTGGTATCGAGTGAATCTTGGCCCATCTCAGTATCTCTACAGTACTGCTAGATGAGATAGGGGCTGCAACAGGGTACCTCCTTGTTTGTTGATGTAAGCCACTACTGTGGTGTTGTCACTCATCACCACCACTGAGTGGCCGCCAGGAACTGATGGAACTGTTGAAGGGCCAGAAAGACAGCTTTCATTTCTATAAGAGATTTATGTGGAGGTACTCTTCTGACTCTGACCAGAGGCCTCAGGTTGTGTGGTGGAGCCCGTGGGGCCCCCCACCCTTTTTTTAAAATGTCTGAGAATAGCATCAAATCTAGGGGGGAGGACGAGAAGAGCCAGTCCCTTTCGTTGGTTCTTGTCTGACACCCACCATTCAAGGTCCGTCTGTTCCGCTGATCCCATGGAAATCAGGATGTTCAAGTAGTCGAAGGCCTGATTCCACCGTGACTTGAATTGCCACTGGAGAGATCGAATCCTGAGATGACCGTTAGGAACTAGACGGGCCAGCGATGAAAGGTGTCCGAGGAGACGTAGCCACTTCTGGGCTGGAAGTTTTTCCCGTCTGAGAATGGGTCTTGAAACCTTTCTTAGCCTCATCATCCTGTCGTCTGATAGGAAGGCTTTGTGGAGATTGGTGTCTACTATTATGCCTAGGTATACCAGCCTCTGCGTAGGAGGCAGGGAGGACTTCTCGAGGTTTACCATGATCCCAAGATCTTGGTAAAGCCTCAGAAGTTTGTCTCAGTGTTGAAAAAGGGTTGACACCGAGTCCGCTAGGATTAGCCAGTTGTCCAGATAACGTAGGAGACGGATGCCAATCCTTTGTGCCCAGGATGATACTAGGGTGAACAGTCTGGTGAAGACTTGAGGTGCCGTGGAAAGACCAAAGCACAGCACCTTGAACTGGTATTTCCTGTTGTCTAGGCTGAATCTTCTTGAGTACAGTGAACCCTCGCTACTTCGCGGTTCGACAATCGCGGATTCACCACTTCGCGGGGTTTTCCCATAACCCATATATATATACATATCGCGGATTTTCCGGAAAATTCGAAAATACCGCGAAATCTGAAGACAACCAAATACGATATTTTGTTACCTGTAATTCCATTAATACTGTAATTAGTAATATCTGCTCTTACTGATTGTTCATTGCATTACATATGATATATAATTCAGCACAGAAAGAAATAAAACACGAAAAGAGAATGTGATCATACGATAATTCAGTACGTAGTAAAATTAAATCGAACATGAAACGCAAATCAGATGCAGTCATACCATATTAGAATGGTGTGTACTGTAATGGATGTGCTTCTTTGCCATGAATCTTTTGTATGTATACGTACGTAGTACAGTACTGCATCCAATAATATTCTTTGTTGCAAAAATCACATTTCGAATACTGTAAGCGTACGAGAGAGAGAGAGAGAGAGAGAGAGAGAGAGAGAGAGAGAGAGAGAGAGAGAGAGAGGCGTAAAATAGCGTACGTAAATTTTTATTATTATTGTTATTATTATTATTATTGTTGTTGTTGTTAATAAAATTATTATTGTTATTATTATTATCATTATTATTATTATTACTGTACAGTATTATTATCATTATTTATTATTATTACGGTATTGTACTTAATCTACGTACGTTCATTATGCGCGGGGCATCTTCTATGAGTAACCAACGCATCATAGTACTGTAAGACGGGTTGTGATTGGTTCAAGCGCTGATAGATGACGAATCAAAACTCAAGTTTTGTTATCTAGCCTGTGATTGGTGTTTTGCCCGCATCTTCTACCCGCAGCATCAAAGTTCTCGCGGGGCTGGATCGTTCACTTTCTCTTTCCGCGTATTGCTGAGTAGACGTTCTTAAGTTTGTGAAGTTTAATCTGTGCTGTGTGCGACTGTTTTAAGTTGAACTTTTTGTTGAACTTTTTGTTGAATCCTACTGTAATGGCTCCCAAGCGTTCTGCTTCTAGTAAGGCTGGTAGTGAGCCTAAACGCCACCGAAGGATGATGACGATAGCTGAGAAGGTTACGCTTCTCGACATGTTAAAAGATGGTAGAAGTTACGCGGCCGCCGGCCGCCATTTTGGCATCAACGAATCCACCGTTCGCTATATCAAAAAGGACGAGGCGAACATTAGAAAGACTGCTGCAATCACCTTTAGCAGATCAGCGAAGCGAGTCGTTACAACGCGTAATAAAACGATCGTACGCATGGAAGGTGCTTTAGCTGTGTGGATTGCCGACTGCCGGAAGAAGAACATAGCGTTGGATACGAACACCATCCAAACAAAGGCTTTGAGCTTATATGAGAATTTTGCTGCAAAGGAACCTAAAGACGACGACGGCAACCATGCTGAAGATGATGATGATGCAGATGATCCTCAACCAGGGACATCCACTGATTCCCAGCCTCAGAAACGTTTTTCCGCAAGCAAAGGATGGTTCGCGAAGTTTCAGAAACGCTTCGCCCTGAAAAGCGTTTCCCTGCATGGGGAGTCTGCTTCCGCTGACACTGCCGCTGCTGAAACTTACGTGAACCAGACTTTCAAGAACATTATCGCTGAAGGTGGATACAAGCCGGAACAAGTGTTTAATATGGATGAAACCGGCTTGTTTTGGAAGAGAATGCCGTCGCGAACTTTCCTGTTCAAAGAGGAAGCCAAAGCCTCTGGCTTTAAGGCATTCAAGGATCGCGTTACCCTCGTGATGTGTGGCAATGCTGCTGGATTTTTGTTAAAGCCGGGGCTTATTTATAAGTCGAAAAATCCTCGCGCTTTGAAAAATAAAAATAAGAATCTCCTTCCCGTGTACTGGATGCATAATCAAAAAGCATGGATTACGAAGATGCTGACCTCCAACTGGTTCCACCAGTGTTTCATCCCGCAAGTCCATGAATATCTCTTAGAGAAGGGCTTGCCATTCAAGATCCTTCTCCTTATGGATAACGCTGGTGGACACGCAACTGACCTGTCGCGTGAGGGCGTTCAGGTTGAGTTCCTGCCACCCAACACCACGTCATTAATTCAACCGATGGACCAGGGGGTTATCAGGGCGTTCAAGGCCCTCTACACGAAGAATACCTTGGCGGACCTCGTTGCGTGTGTGGATGCTGCCCAAGATGACGAGGATGAAGATTTCAACTTGAAGGCGTACTGGCGGCAGTACACCATAGCCACGTGCCTGCAGAATATTCAAAAGGCACTTCAAGAGATGAAACCTGCAACCGTGAATGCGAGCTGGAAGAAGCTGTGGCCCGATATTGTTTACGACGACAAGGGATTTACTCCGTCGGAAATCCAACACTCTGCAATACGGAAATCTGTGCAGTTGGCTGCCATAATTGGAGGTGACGGGTTTGGCGACATGACGACTGAAGACGTCGACGAGTTGTTGGACTGCCATTCCCAGCCCCTAACTGACGCAGACCTCGAAGACCTGACGAAATCGGCAAGTGAGGAAGAGAGTGAGGGTACCCAGGAAGAGACCCAAGAAAATGTCGAAGAAACAGGCTTAACATTAGAACGGCTTGCCAAGTTCTGCAACCATATGAAGGAGGCGAAAGAAATGTTACAAGAGTGGGACGAGGATATGGTTCGCTCGATGCAATTCTCAAATAAGGTCGATGACATCATGACTCCCTACAGGATGCTCTTGGATCGAAAAAAGAAGCAGCGGCAACAACTTCCGATCACAATGTTCTTCCAGCCTCGCAAAAAAGAGCCAGTTCCTCCTGCTAGTACGCCTTCGGAAGAAATTGAAGAAGTTTCCCAGGAAGAAGTTGAAGAGGTGTCCCAGGAAAAGACACCTCCGTCTGAAGAGACGTAAAATACTATCATTGACTGCACAGTAGAACACATCATCAGCTTCATCATCATCATTTCTACTGTGCAGCAAATTCATCGCCATCACCATTCAAGTTTTTCTTCAACTTCTTTCGTGGTGAGTACAGTAACAATCTTTATTTTTTACTTTAACCTGTTTTATAGTTTAGTAATGTACGTACTGTATGCATTAAGTTAAAGGGAAGGTTTTAAAAGTCTACATGTTGTAACCTATCATATTTTTTTTGTTTAAAATTTACATTTACGTACGTAAAACAATCTCTCTCTCTCTCTCTCTCTCTCTCTCTCTCTCTCTCTCTCTCTCTCTCTCTCTCTCTCTCCTCTCTCTCTCTCTCTCTCTCTCTCTCTCTCTCTCTCTCTCTCTCTCTCTCTCAAATTGTTTTCCTGCTTTGCTACGTACAAGTACTGTATAATTTATATTTGTAAGGTAACATATTTTGTAAATGCTTTTACTGTAAATACTGTATGTACTGTATCATTATTTATCACTATCATCATGCGCGTTAAATGCCTTGTTTGTTCTGAGCGTGGTTGTTTACTGAGCGTACACGCCGTCGTTTCAGGCGGCGTCATAAAGAAAAAGATTTCATTTGGAAGTCCTAAGAAAAATACGTAAACTAAAACATTGGTAATAAAAAAATCAACATACAGTACTGTATAATCAATATAATCGATGCAAAAACTAACCTATACATATATGTGTACACTAAATGAGTTTGTTTCTTCATTATGATCAGAGATGAACGTAAACAAAACATTGGTTGCCATTTTTTATCGTGCTTTTTAGGTGTTTAGGAAACGCATGATATAAAATCGCCTTTAATATTTGTGCCTGTTTTAGTTTAGGGTGCTGTAGTACATGCATTAAGTGTTCTGTACATTAAAGGGTGGTTTGTTAACAGTACTACGTACAAGGGAAGGTTTTAAAAGTCCGAATATACATGTTAAATAAATAGGTAAATATGCTGTCACTACTTCGCGGATTTTCACCTATCGCGCCCGCGTCTGGAACCTATCTACCGCGATAAACGAGGGTTCACTGTACTTCCCTGAAGACGGATGGATTGGGATCTGGAAGTACACGTCCTTTAGGTCCAATATGCATATGAAGTTCCGTCATCTTACCACTTGTCTGACTGTCTGTCGTCTCCATGCTGAATGGAGTTTGCTTGACAAACTTGTTCAAAGCTGAGAGGTCGATGACAAGACTTCAGCCTCCAGACGCCTTTTTCACAAGAAAGAGTTGACTGAAGAGGCCTGGGTAATCGTCAAGGACCTCCTGGAGAGCAACCTTCTTCAACAGGTCTGGACTTCTGCCAGGAGGGCTAGCCCCTTTGCTGATCCCATTGCAAAGGAGTCTATTAACACAGGATTCCTGATCAGGGGAGGGAGAGATGTTGTGAACGGGACGTGATACCCTGAACGAATCCTGGAGATTGTCCAGGGTTCGGCCTCGAGTTGCTTCCACCAGTCCCAGCAACTTTGTAGGCATCCTCCCACTGGTGGACAAGCGGAGGGAATGCCTTTCCTAGCCTTGGCGGCCTCGGCCGCCTCCCTCTAGGAAATTTTCCTCCCCTGGAGGACTTAGTGCCTTTCCTGTCTTTGGTCGGAAAGGGCTTTTTAGGCACCACTGTCTTTGCTGCTGTCTTGTTCGTCATGATCTTCGTTGGACGGGACTGGTGAGGAGCTGGTGGTTTATAGGGCTTGGATGTCAAAGCCCTATGGAGGAGGGAGTCCTGGTGGGACTTCCTCCATCTCTCAGAAGCATGTTCCACGACATTTTGCTCAAAATGAGAGGACCCCTCTAAAGAGGAGTTCCTGAGCCTAGCAATCTCAGCATTCGGGACCTGCTGATGGAATCTCTCATATGTTACAGACTTGATGAGCGAGAAACTCGATGGTGCAAGTGCCTGCAAGAATGAAAGTTTCCATCGCTTTCCTGGTGCGTTCCTTGGAGAAATCCTCGGTTCGAACCAGGATTCCCAGGGTCCCCAACCAAAAATCAAGCCACAAAGTAGCCTGCATGACATACTCCGTGACTTTCTCCTGGTTGAGGATCTCAGATGCCGAGAACAAGACCTGACAGCTGAAGAGCCTCTCTAGAGAGAGACTCCCTCGGTAATCTCTTCCAGAGAGTGATGGAGAGGAAAAGCTGGACGAGGCTCGTCCAAGACTTCAAAATATCTCCTCTGCTGGATGCGAGGAAGTGGGAGAAAGTTGGCAGTAGAGCCGGAACGTTGGGAGGAGGAGAGCTCGGAGAGCTGTTGGGCGATCTTAGCCCGGGCATCTTTTAGCCCTTGAGACAGAGCAAGGCTGTACTGGTCTTAGAGGGCTTCTTAGTGCCAAAGACACAGTCTAAGACTGAGTCTTTGCCCTCTTGTAGGAGTATCTCCGGGTTTGTAAACCCATTGAGTACCCTAGTAAGAGTCAGAACTTGCCAGAATTCATGTTCTGACTCTTTTTGCTCCCCTCCGAAGTGGGACTAGCAGCAAAGTTTCCTTCTTCCACCCCAGAGGGCTCCTCTCGGGGTGGTAGCGCACATCCCTGGAGTGACTAGTGGTTCCTGTAGGCCTGGAGGTCCTTGAAGCGGACTTTGGGAGAGTCTTCGAGTCCTTTGATTCCTTCCAAAGAAGAAGGTAAGACTCAAGCATCAAAGGCCGGATGGGATTGTCCCTCCTGACTTCCCTCGGTGGTTAAGAACTCTCCATGTGAGGAGAAACTTCCTCCGAAGGTGGAAGGGAGGAAGTGCAAGCCTCATGCAACTCCCTCGGCAGAGGTGAGGTAGAAGAGTGTCCAGCGGGAGAGACAGGATGGACAGGCCTCAAAGGCCTAACAGGAGTTAATTTCACCCTAGGGAATATAACCGTGTCTGGGACTCCTCTTTTCCTCTTCAGAGGCAAAGAAGCCAAGTTTCCTCGCAGTAAGTCTGCTGGTGCCGTTGGATGAGAGGTCATTGAAGAGCAAGATGACATGGCAGGCCCGAAGGCTTGCACTACTACTCTGACCATGGCAGTGAACCAGGGCTGCTTGCTGACTGATGCACTAGATGACCTGAAGGGAAGGGGACCGAAGGTTCCCTGTGAGGAGTCTCTACCGATGTTTGCGGTAGTGGATCTGCCTTTGAAGATTGAATCTTCGGGATACTGAACCCTTCTGTGGAGCCTCGCTGTAATGTGTTTGTGGGGAAGGGAATGAAGCGACAGTGACCCGTCACAATTTCTATTGTGACGTTCCTTTTGCCCGAGATGTTTTGAAGCCGGGAAAACCTACTCTAAGGTTTGGCGCAAGTGCGCAGGAGAGCCCTAGCAAGCCAGAGAGCGCTTGTGTGCAGAAAAGTGATGGCGCATGATAAGGGGCTGCGCAGGTAAACGTAAGTGCGCAGGTGAGAGGAGGTGCGCAGGTAAGCGCTGGCGCACAGGAAAGCACTGGTGCAAAAGAGAGCACTAGCAAGTAGGAGAGCGCTGGCGCTTAGGAGAGCGCTGGCGCTTAGGAGAGCGCTGGCGCTTAGGAGAGCGCTTGTGAGTTGGAGTGCTGACGTATAGGAGAACGTTGCTGCTCATGAGAGTGCTGCCGTGTAGGGGAATGCAGACGAGTTGGAGAGCGGTGTTGAGCTGGCGAGCAATGGTGCACTGGCAAGCTGGCAAACCTTGGTTTTTGGAATGGCGAGAATGTGCGCCGGTGATCGGTAGATCGCTAGGGCATTGGAAGGTGCTGACGAGCAGACAAGTGCTGGTGCTGGTGCACCGAAGAGCGCTGAAGAACTGGAGAACGATGAAGTACTGGAGAACAATGACGCTCTGGGAAGCGTTCAAGTGCTGGAGGGCGCTGACGTGATGCTGGTGAGCGCTGGTGCACTGAAGGTCTCTGGCGTGCTGGAGAGCATTGGCGAGCAGCTAACACTTCGATCCTGAAGCATGAGCAGGCATACGATGAAAAGGAGACAGGAACGGAGAAGGCGGGTCAGCAGGTTGGTGTGAAGGATGGTCGTGAACAGGGATACGCCCTTTGGAAGGGCTAACATCCTCCGACTGAGATCACGAACGATCCACAGAAGAGTCCAGGGCCAAAGTCCGAGGACTAGCAGCAGTGTTGTCAGGAGAAGGTCCAGGTCGAGGGCCGGAAGACGACTGCAGCGGAGGCTCCTCTATGGGAAACGGCTGCAAAGATGAAGCTGAAGAGCCGAGGAGGCGCCTTTTCACCAATGGTGAAGAGCCACCTCTAAGGCGAAGGGAGGGCGGGCTCTGTGAGATTGAAGACGTCCTCTAGAGGCTCTGGGATCTGCAAGCTGACCTTTAGAAGCAGCAGTCCTCCGCAGAGGAGTCTCTATGAGCGAACTCCTCTTCCGAGAAGAAACACTCGCATGAGAGACAGATGAAAGACTTAGTTCCCCCCTCGAAGTTTGAACAGGAACGGTGGGGGGGACACAGTCGGCAGCAACACCTGGAGAATCTGAAGGTGCAGGGACACGGCAGCGGCCACAGAAGACGCATCAGACACTACAATGTCGACGCACGACAGAGGATCTAACTCCGAAGTCGACGGCAGCTGCGCACTAGCACTAAGAATGATGAAGTGCAACAAGGATTCCTTGGAGGGCGGACCCGGAAGCCCCAAGGACAACCACACCTGTAAAAAAGGCGACAGAAACAAGGCCTCACAGGGGAGGAGAAGTGGGGCTGCTTTGCTGGGGGAAACAACACCATCTCTCGAGGACCGGGGTTAGCCAAAAATTAAAGGGTCTACGCTACTACTCAACGTTCTCCCGGAAGAGACCAGACGAGAAGGAGCTTTAGAGAAAGGTTGGGAAGCGGAAGAGGAGGTCATAGGTTTTTCCCTTTTCGAAGAAACCTTCGAAGGAGAAATATCCCGTTTTGACTTCTTCCGCTGTCGCCCAAACCTTTCCCACTGGAAGGCAGACCACTCCCGACACTCACTACACCTTTCATCGGTATCACACCGTTGACCTCTGCAGGCGGGACAAAGGGTGTGGCGATCGGTGTCCACGGATGACATGAAGGTTTCAGAGGGCCAACCTTCAAGTCCAGGGCAAGTACGTATGGTCACAGAAGTCAACACATACACACACACTAATCAAAGAGAAAGCACAAACAAAAGCAATTAATGGTAGTCCAAAAAATATTCGAAGGATGACACCCCCCCTCTACCTAGCAGAATGGGTAGGTAACCCTCGCTAAAATTTTAATGGCTCGTCCTTTCAGCTTTGCTAAGAGTAATAACCCCTAATAAATAGCGTAAGTTTGTATTCCAGTTACGGGGAAACTTAGGGTTGTCTTGGGGTTAAAGGGTCAACACTCCTACTTGATCGATCACCTGGGGAGACCGAGCGAGAAGGAGCTTCAAGAAGAGATTGAGGGGTGTAAGCGAAAGGACGAGGTTCCTTCAAATTCGAGGATTACCCCAAAGGAGAAAAATCCCTCTTTGATTTCTTCTTGCATCACCTGCCAAATATCTCCCACTGGGAAGATGACCACATCATACACTCCTCACACGTGTCGTCCTGGTTCCCTTCGTGGGAATTTTCCATCGGTGACAGAAGGGGAGAGTTCGAAACTGACTCTTCCCTCTGAGAGCCTCTCAAGTTGGTGGGTGAGGCACTGGTAGGTAGAGGCAAGGCTGAGTTTACCAGGGAAACCTCTGAATTGGAGCTCTGACCAGAATCAGCTTCACCCTCGATAAAAGTTTGTCCGGAGTTCCTCTCTTCCTCTTCAGAGAAGCCGTCGTGATCTGTTATCCTGGGTCGGTCGGGACCGAGGACATCCCCAGAGAAACCCCGGGGGCATCCGCAGGTTGCGCAGGCAGCAGAGGGACGAAGGCCTGGGTCACAGCCCTGACCAAGGCGCTGAACAAAGGCTGCTTGCTCATAGAAGAGCTATTCGATAGTTCCCCTGAAGGGATCGAGGTCAAAGGGTCCTTACTAGGAGTCTTCATCCCTGATGATGAAGACTTTGGCACCGAAGACAATTGTTCCTCCCTAGGTTTTGGAAGTTTTGGGATTTTAAGCCCCTGAAGCTTACCATTTTAAACCCCTGAAGCTTACCCTCTTCCTCCTCCCCCCACGGTCGCACTGTTATGCGTTTGCTGGGAGGGGAATGGGGCGACGGTGAACAGTCTAACAACCTTAGCTTTCTTTGTGGCTACAACCACCGCTCTCGGTGGCTGTAGCTGACGATCCTCACTTGAATGAGGATGAACACTCACTTTTGCAGTCGTATGTTGGACGAGTGACGGCCGCCGACGCGTTGGGGAACACCGGTGAATCTCCGATCGTTGAAGTGAGGCTTCATGACCCAGCGATGTCTGATGAGTCAGAGAATGCCCAAGCATTGGCACACAATGCCGCGAAATGACAAATTCGTAGATAATATGTTATTTTCATTAGTAAAATAAATTTTTGAATATACTTACCCGATAATCATGTAGCTGTCAACTCCGTTGCCCGACAGAATTCTACGGGAGGGATACGCCAGCTATCACTATACTAGAAGGGGGTGTACTCACAAGCGCCACCTGTGGCCAGGTACTACAGTACTTGTTGTTGACGCCACCTCACTTTTTCCTCGGTCCACTGGTTCTCTATGGGGAGGAAGGGTTGGTCAATTAAATCATGATTATCGGGTAAGTATATTCAAAAATTTATTTTACTAATGAAAATAACATTTTTCAATATTAAACTTACCCGATAATCATGTAGCTGATTCACACCCAGGGGGGTGGGTGAAAAACCAGTGTACAAGACTAAAGGATAGCTAAGTATCCCGTATTTCATATAATCAGTTATCCACAATAACAATGAAATAATAAGTACCTGGTAAGGAAGTCGACTTGAACCGTTACTCTGCCTTTAATAAGATCGTCTTCCTTACTGAGCGCAGCGTTCCTCTTGGAAGGCTGAATCAACTCAAAGGTGCTAAAGTATACAGGGCTGCAACCCATACTAAAGGACCTCATCACAACCTTTAACCTCGGCGCTTCTCAAGAAAGAATTGACCACCCGCCAAATCAACAAGGATGTGGAAGGCTTCTTAGCCGACCGTACAACCCATAAAAAGTATTCAAGAGAAAGGTTAAAAGGTTATGGGATTATGGGAATGTAGTGGCTGAGCCCTCGCCTACTACTGCATTCGTTGCTACGAATGGTCCCAGGGTGTAGCAGTACTCGTAAAGAGACTGGACATCTTTGAGATAGAATGATGCGAACACTGACTTGCTTCTCCAATAGGTTGCATACATAACACTCTGCAGAGAATGGCTCTGTTTGAAGGCCACTGAAGTAGCCACAGCTCCCACTTCATGTGTCCTTACCTTCAGCAAAGCAAGGTCTTCTTCCTTCAGATGAGAATGTGTTTCTCTAATCAGGAGCCTGAATAGTAAGAAACTGAGTTCTTAGAACTTGGAAAAGAAGGTTTCTTGATAGCACACTATAAGGCTTCTGATTGTCCTTGTAAAGGTTAAGACCTTTTTAGATAGTACCTAAGAGCTCTAACTGGGCAAAGTACTCTCTCCAGTTCATTCCCCACCAAGTTGGACAGGCTTGGGATCTCGAACGACTTAGGCCAAGGACGTGAAGGAAGCTCGTTTAGCAAAAACCGAGCTGCAAGGAACATGTAGCCGTTTCAGATGTGAAAACAATGATCCTGCTGAAGGCGTGGATCTCACTTACTCTTTTAGCTGTTGTCAAGCACACGAGGAAAAGTGTTTTTAATGTGAGGTCCTAAAAAGAGGCTGATTGGAGAGGTTCAAATCTTGATGACATAAGGAACCTTAGGACCACGTCTAGATTCCAGCCTGGAGTGGACAACCGACGTTCCTTTGAGGTCTCAAAAGACCTAGGGAGGTCCTGTAGATCTTTGTTGGTGGAAAGATCCAAGCCTCTGTGGCGGAAAACCGCTGCCAACATACTTCTGTAACCCTTGATCGTAGGAGCTGAAAGGGATCTTACTTTCCTTAGATATAACAGGAAGTCAGCAATCTGGGTTACAGTGGTACTGGTTGAGGAAACTGCATTGGTCTTGTACCAGCTACGGAAGACTTCCCCTTGAGACTGATAGATTCTGAGAGTGGATGTTCTCCTTGCTTTGGCAATCGCTCTGGCTGCCTCCTTCGAAAAGCCCCTAGCTCTTGAGAGTCTTTTGAAAGTCTGAAGGCAGTCAGACGAAGAGCGTGGAGGTTCGGGTGTACCTTCTTTACGTGAGGTAGACGTAGAAGGTTCACTCCTAGAGGAAGAGTCCTGGGAATGTCGACCAGCCATTGCAGTACCTCTAAGAACCATTCTCTCGCGGGCCAGAGCGGAGCCAACCAACGTCAGCCGTGTCCCTTTGTGAGAGGAGAACTTCTGAAGTACCCTGTTGACAATCTTGAACGGCGGGAATGCATACAGGTCGAGATGGAACCAATCCAGCAGAAAAGCATCCACGTGAACTGCTGCTGGGTCTGGAATCGGAGAACAATACAATAGGAGTCTCTAGGTTATCGAGGTAGCGAACAGATCTATGGTTGGCTGACCCCACAGGGCCCAAAGTCTGCTGCAAACATTCTTGTGAAGGGTCCACTCTGTGGGGATGACCTGACCCTTCCGGCTGAGGTGATCTGCCATGACATTCATACCGCCCTGAATGAACCTCGTTACCAGCGTGAGCTTTCGATCTTTAGACCAGATGAGGAGGTCCCTTGCGATCTAGAACAACTTCACGAAAGAGTCCCTCCCTGCTTGAAGGTGTAAGCCAGGGCTGTGGTGTTGTCAGAGTCCACCTCCACCACTTTGTTAAGCTGGAGGGACTTGAAGTTTATCAAGGCCAGAAGAACCGCCAACAACTCCTGCAATTGATGTGAAGTGTCCTTTGCTCCTGATTCCATGTTCTCGATCATTCCTGTCCGTCCAAAGTCGCACCCCAGCCCGTGTCTGATGTGTCCGAGAGGAGACGGCGGTCGGGTTTCTGAACAGCCAAAGGTAGACTTCCTTGAGAAGAAAGCTGTTCTAACACCACGCGAGAGAAGACCTCCTCTCTTCGGAAACAGGAACTGAGACCGTCTCTAGCGTCATGTCCTTTATCCAGTGAGCAGCTAGATGATACTGAAGGGGGGGAGGTGGATTCTCCCTAACACGATGAACAGGGCTAACGATGAAAGTGTCCCTGTTAGACTCATCCACTACCTGACTGAGCATCGGTTCCTTCTCAGCATGCTCTGGATGCATTCTAGGGCTTGGAAGATCCTTGGGGCCGACGGAAAAGCCCGAAAAGCTCGACTCTGAAGATCCATACCCAGGGAGACAATGGTCTGGGATGGGATGAGCTGAGACTCCTCAAAATTGACCAGGAGGCCCAGTTCCTTGGTCAGATCCATAGTCCATCTGAGAATCTCCAGACAGCGACGACTTGTGGGAGCTCTTAAAAGCCAGTCGTCTGACGGAGCCGGACACAAGATCATGGTACTGCTGCACAGTCTGTGAACTGTCAACCATGGGGAAGCGAGGAAGTACAGTGACAACCCGAAGCTGTCTAGACTGTCTGGGTCGTACAGACAACTCCTTATCAGGTTGCTGAGGTTGCCGCACTGCGTCACAACAAGTCACTTCTGCTGGTTGTTGAACGTCTTCCCAGTGACACACTGACTCCGTAAACAAAAAATCCTTTAACAAGGACTAAGCTTGGACTGTATGTCTTGCAACACAGCTCAAGGTCTATGGGAGCAGGTGTGGTAACAGACGGGGTTAGTGACTGAAGTGGAACCATTACCTTCCCTGGAAGCATGTTATGCTTAAATAAAAGTCCATAGGAGGCTACGCAGCTAAAGGCTCCTCTCCAAATGACAGAGTCCTCAAGGGAATATCAGAAGGAGGGAGAAAAGCACTTTCTCATCTACAGGGACCATATCCGAGAAAAGTTAAGTTCTCTCAGTGAGGGTTTCAATGGTGCAAAAGCAGCAGACTAGAAGGCAACATTATGAAACTGCTTGACAGTCTAGTGAGTTGGCAACAACCAAAGATGTATGACTGAGAAGCATGCGATAAGGTATGCAGAGCATGTTGTATGCAGAGCATGTTGTATGCAGAGCATGCTGTATGTAGAGCATGTTGTATGCAGAGCATGCTGTATGCAGAGCATGTTGTATGCAGAGCATGCTGTATGCAGAGCATGTTGTATGCAGAGCATGTTGTATGCAGAGCATGCTGTATGTAGAGCATGCTGAATGCAGAGCATGCTGTATGCAGAGCATGCTGTATGCAGAGCATGCTGTATGCAGAGCATGCTGTATGCAGAGCATGCTGTATGCAGAGCATGCTGTATGTAGAGCATGCTGTAAGGTAAGCAGAGCGTGTTGCATGGCGTTTAACATTTCTCAGAAATTCCATGACCAGTGCTAGAGTGCTTCATGCATGCTTGCATGGGGTTTTAATATCAACATAATATTTACCTTACATTCATAACTCATGATTCATTTTTGTTTTGAAGATATTTTTGCCATATTTTGCGATATTGTTAAAAATATATTGCAAGGAATACATATATATTTTTATATAAGTAAGACAAATAACCTCCATTATCATAATGTTTGTGTAGGCATACATGTATATGATTACAAATGCAAGTTATGAAAGTAATGAGGTGTTACTATTGTCATTTGTTATTTCTCAAGTTGAGGAGAAAGTGGCAGATGCATGCGTTGAGGTGGCTGACTCATAGCATGAGGTTGCTGCCTCAAGAGTTGCGCTTGCTGTAAGGGTTGCGGATGCGCAGTAGCAGGTTCCTGAGGAACGAGTTAAGGTTCCTGAGGTGTGAGCTGTGAGCGATGAGGTAGTGGCTGCGCAGAACACAGTAATTGTCTTGCGAGTTGAGGCTCCTGAGGCGCAAGGCTAAGGTGTTGTGGTTGCCTTGAGGAGGGTTGAGCTCGCTGCAGCGAGAGCTGAGGAGACTGACTCATGGATGGGAGAGGTTGTTGTACCTCAAGAGAGTGTTGCCTCACTGGTGGAACTGCAAGTGGAAGCGGAGGAAGTATGGAATAATCTTCCTGTTCCCATTGCTGAGGTTGCCTTAAGGAAGGCGGAGGGAGCTGCACACCACTGGAAACAGTAAACTCAGAACGTGCTAAGGTATTCTGAGGAGCCTCAACATCGTACGCCTGGCAGGCAGTACTGCGGTCAGGCGGAGCGATCGCAGGAGGAGGTGTAACCTTCTCAGCCTGAAACTCACGCATTAAGACCCCAAGCTGCGACTGCATGGACTGCAGCAAAGTCGTCTTGGGATCAACAGACGATAAGGTCTGTTGTGGCATCGCCTTACCTCTCTTAGTAGGTGTGCAGTCACCTGAGACTGAGGAGAGTCAGAGCTAACCCAATGACTGCATCCGGGTTGTTGAACTCTAACTTCGTACGTCTGGCATAGGTCTGGACTTTACGTTTAAGAGGTCTTGAGACCTGAGACCAGCGTTTTCTCCCCGAAATTTCTTCTGCAGACGAGCAAAATAAGGGCTCAATCGTCTGCGGGTGGGAGTGACGGTCTCTTAAGACACGCCCGCAACCACCGAGGATACTTCTGTGCGCCAATCAAGGCCTGCCGAACCCTTTTGCCCTTCGACATTGCTTCTCCCCTGGGCTTGGGAGCTTGCAAGAGGTCCCGAACTGGGAGGACGACTGGCACGCACAGAAGTACCCTCACGCACAACACTGACACACTTTGCGCTAATCACTTATCACTTTTGATTTTCTGTTTGCACTTATTTCACTGAACTCGAAACTTTAAGTGGTTTGTACCTGAAACACGCAATTCTATCCTTTCTCAAAAGTTAGTAATTGCGAAAACAGAATTACAATGTAACAGAAAAATCTAATGAAAGATAAATAATTCAGTGGCTGGAAAGAGACTAAACACTAGATCAAATAAACTACGTTTAAAATCTCTCACCGCATAAAGCTTGAGAACAAGAAAAACTCTAGAAACGTTTACCTTCTTCCCCTCAAGAGACTAGGGAGAAGAGAAAAAAAACGATAACAACGTTACTCGCTTGAACGAAACGTTTATCCTCCTCTTTCTCCCTCCGTCTCCATCTCTCTCTCTCTCTCTCTCTCTCTTGACTTAGAACCTGAGAGAAGAGCCCAATCATATATATCGTTAAAACATATTATTGTTAAAGGAAAATATTTCCCAAAATGAAGAGTTCCTTTGTAGAATTAAAACCATTAAGTTAAGAAAGAATGAACAAAACGCTAGACACGGTTACTCTTACTGCAACGTGACACCGTGAAAATTCTCTCTCTATCGTAACGATAGAGCGCAAGTTGAACGTTCTGAAACGTCAACAACTGCAGAGACAAAACAAAACGTTAGTTCAACTTTGAAAACAGTACGAGACTATCAAAGAAATTCTTTCAAAAACATTAAAATAGCATAATATGTTAACAGGTAAAACCGAAATGACGGGCTCAATGTTAATTAACTTCGGTACAAGAAAAGACCGCCTACCATAAGGAAAGGTCGAATATATAAAAATTAATTTTAATAATTTTATAATAAAAGGAAGTTAATCGAAGAGGCCTATAAAAGGCGGAGAGATATAAAATAAATCTATAACTTTTGTTAAGCAAAATTAAGAAAGAGAGTCTATACTCTCTAAGACACCAACACTTCCGTCTAAGGGAAGGGTCGGCCATTTAAAGGTGAAAGAGAGTTCATACTCTCTTCGTCACCATAATTAAATTAATTCCAAAAGCTAACTAAGCTAATATAGAAGTTTCTAGTATAGCGAATAGCTGCAAATTTTAGAGAAATACTTCACCAAACCGTGAACAATACTCCAAAATCATAAGCGTATCCAAGAACGTCTTGCCGGAAGCACGACAGAGGAAAAAGTGAGGTGGCGTCAACAACAAGTACTGTAGTACCTGGCCACAGGTGGCGCTTGTGAGTACACCCCCTTCTAGTATAGTGATAGCTGGCGTATCCCTCCCGTAGAATTCTGTCGGGCAACGGAGTTGACAGCTACATGATTATCGGGTAAGTTTAATATTGAAAATTGTATTTTTCCTAACTACTGTATACAAACCTTAGCTATTTAATAGGGGTATTACTTTCGGTGTAGCTGAAATGACGAGCCATTAAAATTTAACGAGGGTTTACTACCCACACGTTAGCGGGGGTAGGGGAGGGTAGCTTGCTACCCCCCCCTACCCACCCCCCTCCTTCACACACACCTGTGCTTGAACTCACTTTGCTTGGGGGTAGGACTTCAAGGGGGATAGGGCTGGCGGGCAAGTTTGGTTAAATAGCTAAGGTTTGTATAGTTAGGAAAAATACAAATTATCTACGAATTTGTCATTTGTTCCGTAACTGGAATACAAACCACGCTATTTAATAGGGGTGACTCACCCATTAGGAAGGGTGGACGTCCCAGCCAGTTCTGGCTTTTTGGCTTTGCCCGGGGGCTTGTTATTTGAGTGTGTAAGCACCCAAGAAATAAGGAGCCCCTGCACCTTGCTAGAACCTTGCTACACAAGGACTGCGGCCTACGCAAGTTGTGTGTGAAGGTATGAAGAAGTGTGACTCGTACTAGGAAGTTGTTCTGAAGTTCTTTAGATGGAAACTTGTAGACTAGGACTTTCCCAATACCACCTTGTCAGGGTATGGGGACGTAACAGTATTAACTTAATACTAAGAACACAAGGGAGCATGGTTTATCTGCAGTGGTTTGAGGTCAGCTATGTAGAGAACCCAGGATGCTGCTTTCCCCAAGAGAGGGGATGATGAAGAAAAGAATAAGGGCCAGTCAAACCTTTTCATTCATGCAGACTAAAAACTGGGTAACAATGCCCTCAACCTTCTGCTACTTGTCCAATAAGGAGCTTGAGGTTTTAAACCAGTTGTTGTGCAGCCACCACAGGGCCGATAGAGAACGTATCGAGCCTCCTGTAGGTCACGTCTTGCAGGTAGTGGGCTGTGAACGTTGTTTGACACTTCCACACCCCCTCTTGAAGAACCTGCTTCACAGAGAAATTTCTTTTGAAGGCCAGGGACGTAGCTATGCCCCTGACATCATGTGCTCTAGGGCGACGTGACGGAGGAGGATCTGGATTCAAGGCCAGATCAATGACCCTACGAAGCCATGCACAGATGGTGTTCTTGGTGACCCTCCTCTTAGTCCTTCCTGTGCTGACGAATAGTGCTGGCACATGAGGACGGACTGCAGCTGGGTCATCTGTTAGAGAACGGAGACTAGAAATCCGGAAGGAGTCGAATCGAGGATCCGCTACTCCAGGATTCTGAGTCTTAGCAATAAAACCAGGGACGAAGCTGAACGTTACCTTCCCCATCCCCTTGAATGGGCGATGTCATACGAGTGACCATGAAGTTCACCGACTCGCTTGGCCGAAGCCAAAGCTAGCAGGAACACCGTCTTCCAGGTTAGGTGGCGATCTGATGCCTGGCGTAATGGTTCATAGGGAGGTCTCTTAAGAGACCTGAGAATTCGAACCACGTTCCATGGGGGAGGTCTCACTTCCGACTAAGGGCAGGTAAGTTCATAACTACATATGAGTAAAGAAAGTTCTAGCGATGAAGAAATGTCCATTCCTTTCAGCCTGAAAGCTAGACTTAAGGCTGAGCAATAGCCTTTCAATGCCGAGACTGAAAGGCGCATTTCTTCCCGCAAATACAGGAGGAACTCCGCTATTGTTGGAATAGTGGCATCCTGTGGAGAGATACCCCTTCCACGACACCAACCCCAGAAAACTTTCCACTTTGCCTGGTAGACTGCTGCAGATGACTTTCGCAGGTGTCCAGACATCCTGACAGCAACTTGCTGCAAAAATCCTCTCTCAGAGAGGAGATGCTGGATAGTCTCCAGGCGTGAAGTCGTAGTGAAACTACGGTTTTGTGGAAGATGTTGCCTGAGAAGATTGTGTCGTGGAGGGAGTTCTCTTGGTAGCTCCATTAGGAGTTGCAGAAGGTCCGGGAACCATTCCGCGTGATGCCATAGCGGAGCTATGAGTGTCATTGAAAGATTGACCGATGTTCTGGTCTTGGTGAGCACCCTCCTCATCAGACAGAACGGGGGAAAGGCGCAAACGTCGATGTTGTCCCACCGTTATTGGAAAGCATCTTGCCAGAGAGCCTTGGGGTCTGGGACTGGGGAGCAGTACAGCGGGAGCCTGAAGTTCAGGGCCGTTGCGAAAAGGTCCACAGTCGGAGAACCCCACAAAGTCAGGACTTTGTTGGCTACTAGATGATCCAAAGACCACACGGTACTCACTATCTGAGACGCTCTGCTCAGATTGTCGGTGAGCACATTCCTTTTGCCTGGAATGAAGCGTGCCGATAGTGGTATCGAGTGGATTTCGGCCCATCTCAGTATCTCTACTGCTAGATGGGATAGCTGCTGCAACAGGGTACCTCCTTGTTTGTTGATGTAGGCCACTACTGTGGTGTTGTCGCTCATCACCACCATAGAGTGACCCGCCAGGTATTGTGGGAACTGTTGAAGGGCCAGAAAGACAGCCTTCATCTCTAGGAGATTTATATGGAGATACTTTTCTGACTCAGACCACAGGCCTGAGGTCGTGTGGTGCAGTACGTGGGCCCCCCACCCTTTCTTTGAAGCGTCCGAAAACAGCATCAAATCCGGGGGGAGGACGAGAAGATCCACTCCTTTTCGTAGGTTCTCGTCTGTCACCCACCACTGGAGGTCCGTCAGTTCCGCAGGTCCCATAGGGATCAGGATGTCCGGGGAATCGTAACCTTGATTCCACCGGGACTTGAGTCGCCACCGGAGGGATCTCATCCTGAGGCGACCGTTGGGAACTAGACAAGCCAACGATGAAAGGTGACCGAGGGGACGTAACCACGATTGGTGTGGAAGTTCTTCTCGTCTGAGAAAAGGACTTGCGACCTTCCTCAGCCTTGCTATCCTATCATCTGATGGGAAGGCTTTGTGGAGATTGGTGTCTATAATCACGCCTAGATATACCAGTCTTTGAGTGGGAAGCAGTGAGGACTTCTCGAGATTTACCAAGATCCCCAGATCCTGGCAAAGTCTCAGAAGTTTGTCCCGGTGTTGAAGAAGGGATGACACCGAGTCTGCTAGGATTAACCAGTCGTCCAGATAACGGAGGAGATGGATGCCAATCCTGTGTGCCCATGAAGATATTAGGGTGAACACTCTGGTGAAAATCTTAGGTGCTGTGGAAAGACCGAAGCACAGCACCTTGAACTGGTACTTTTTGTTGTCTAGGCTGAATCTTAAGTACTTTCTTGAAGACGGATGGACTGGGATCTGGAGGTACGCGTCCTTTAGATCCAGTGTACACAAGAAGTCTTGCGGTCTCACTGCTAGTCTGACCGTGTCTGTCGTCTCCATGCTGAACGGAGTTTGTTTGACAAACTTGTTCAGAGTTGAGAGGTCGATGACTGGTCTCTAGCCTCCAGACGCCTTCTTTACAAGAAAGAGTCAACTGAAGAAGCCTGGAGACTCGTCGAGGACCTCTTGGAGAGCGCCCTTCTTCAACTGGGTCTGGACTTCTGCCCGAAGGGCTTGCCCCCTTGCCGATCCCATGGCAAAGGAGCTCAATGACACTGGATTCGTCGTCAGGGGAGGTAGAAATGTTGTGAATGGGATGCGATATCCCTGACTGATTACGGAAATTGTCCAGGAATCGGCCCCAAGTTGCTACCACCTGTCTGAGCAACTTTGTAGGCATCCCCCCACTGGTGGACATGCAGGGGGACTGCCAATCCTAGCGTTTGCAGCCTCGGCTGCTCCCTCTAGGATTCTTACCTCCCCTGGAGGACTTTTTGCCTGTCGTTGGTTTAGCAGTCTTGGTTGGACAGGACTGCTGGGGTGTTGGAGGCTTTTAGAGCTTAGATGTCAAAGCCCTATGAAGGAGGGAGTCTTGGTGAGACTTCCTCCACCTCTCAGCGGCCTGTTCCACATCCTTAGGCTCAAACAAGATGGATCCTTCTAAGGAAGAATGTCTGAGCCTACTGATCTCGGTGCTAGGGACTTTCTGATGGAATCTCTCAGCCACCGCATCCCGACGTTTCAGGATGGTGTTTGCCCACAAGTTCGAGACTTGGTGGGCCAGAAACTCGATCGTGCAAGTGCCAGAGAGAAGGAACGTCTCCATAGTTTTCCTGGTACGTTCTTTGGAGAAATCCTTAGAGCGTATCAGGATACCTAAGGTCCCTAACCAGATGTCAAGCCACGAAGTGGCTTGCATAGCACACTTCGCAACCTTCTCCTGGTTAAGGATCTCGGTTGCCGAGAACGAGACCTGCCGGTTGGAGTTTCTCAAGAGGGACTCCCCTGGTAAGCTCTTCCAACGAGTGGTGGAGAGGAAGAGCTAAACAAGTCTCCTCCAAGATCTCAAAGTACCTCCTCTGCTGTACGCGAGGAGGTGGAAGGAGCTTGTTGGCGGCACTGGAACGGTTGGAGGAGGACATCTCAGAGAGCTGTACAGCGATTTTGTCTCTAGTACTCTTAACCTCCTGAGACCAGAGCAGAGCTGCACTGGTCTTAGAGGGTTTCTGAGTACCGAATACACAGTCCAAGACCGTGTCCTTGCCCTCTCGAGGAGGGATCTCTGGGTCGGAAAACCCATTGAGAGCCCTCATTAGAGTCAGAACTTGCCAAAATGCTTGTTCTGACTCTTGGTGTTCTCCTCCTGATGTCGGACTTGCAGCGAAGTCTCCTGTCCACAAAGGCTCTTCTTGGGGAGAATCGCAGACATTCTCAGAGTGGCTAGTTGGCTCCGTCCTTGGTTTTGTAGAGGACTTTGGTAAAGTCTTTCCTTAGATTCCTTCCTGGGAAGGATGTAAGACTCTAACATCGAAGATGGTAAGTTCCTTCCAGCCCCCACTTGAGAAGACCTCTCAGCGTGAGCAGAGGTTTCCCTCATTGGTGCGATGGGGGAAAGTCTCACCTCACATGATTCCCCTGAGGAAGGGAAGTCCTCGTCTGACAGGGAAGGAGAGAAAGTCTGGGGGAGTGAAGGAACCTGCCTCGAAGGCTTGCGTGGAGTCAACTTAGCCCTTGGAGAAGTTACCGTGTCCGGAACTCCTCTTTTTCTCTTCAGAGGGATAGAGACAGCCAAGGATCTGTGACCTAATTCAGAGAAAACAGGCTTGAACGCCTGTGTAACTGCTCCGATTAGTGCACCGAACCAAGGCTGTTGGCTGACAGACGCGCTGTCAAACATCCCCCTTGAAGGGACAGGGATAAAAGGATCCCTGGGAGGAGTTCCCATAGGTGGGTTCGCCTGGAAATTAGGGATCCTGGACCCCTCTGGATGTTTCCCTTCCGCCACAATAAGCGCTGTTATGCGTTTGCGGGGAGGGGAATGAGGCGATGGCGACCTTGCCGTGCGTTGTTCAACAGTCTCGCACGCGAGAGGATATTGACGCTCGCGCAGGGGCGCGTAATGGTGCTCGCGCGATGGAGAATACCAGGAATCGCGTGCGGGAGACTTCTGGCACGAGCGGACTGATGGCGCACAGGAGTGCGAGCGGACTGATGGCGCACAGGAGCGCGCGCGGACTGATGGCGCACAGGAGCGCGTGCGGGAGACTGTGGCCGCACAGGCGAGCACGTGGGAGACTGTTGGCGCGCGCGTGGGCGCGCAGGATCAGGGAGATGAATGCGCGGGCGAGAGTTCGTGCGCCCCTGAAGAAGCCGTAGGGCGAGCGCGCGCAGGAGAGATACCCCTGGCGCGCGGGCATGCAGTTGAAGCCTGTGCTGCTCGTGGGAGCGCGTCAGAATGGTGGCGCGCAACTGCAGGAGAGAATGGGCAAGGGCGTGTGGGGCGTGCGCGTATCCTCATGGATGCGTGCAGGTGAATGCGTGTCGGCGCGATGGTGAGCGCTGGCGCGCTGGAGGAATATGGCGCGTAGGCGAGTGCTGACGCGCGGGAGAAGTCACTTTAGACTTCCCAACAGCACCCAGATCAGAAGATCGTGGGCGCACAGGAGAGATGACAGCTGGGCGTGGGCGAGCGCTGGCGCGCAGGAGATCGCTGGCATATAGGAGAGCGCTGGCGCGCAGGAGAGTACTGGCGCGCAGGAGAGTACTGGCGCGCAGGAGAGCGCTGGTGCGTTGGAGAGTGCTGGCGCCCAGTAGGTTGCTGGCGCGCAGGAGGTTGATGGCGCACAGAAGAGCGCTAACGCGCAGGTGAGGGTTGGCACGTAGCTGGGCGTGGGCGCGCTTGCTCAGGCAAAACCTGGCGTGCAGGAGAACGTGGGCGCGTAGGCTCAGAATTACGTACATAGCGCGTGAGGGAAGTATGCGCGCGTTGGCGCATACGCCCTTGATGCTCTGAATTAGGGTTAGATGACGAGGCCTAACGAGCGTGGAGGTCAGGTTTCGTTGGCGCATAGCGCGCATCAGCATCCAGCAATGGTGACGGTAGGTCGGCAGGTCTGACGGGTGGAAGGTCGACGTGTCCTTTGAAAGGACGACCTTCCACCGAAGGGGATCGCGAACCATTCGCAGAGAGGTCCAGGACCAAAGTAGGAACAGTCGGTGATCGATGACGAGGCTCCTCTACAGGGGACTGCAATGAAGATGTAGAACCAAAGAGGCGCCTCCTCGCCGCAGGTGAAGGAAGGCCTCTCTGGCGAAGAGGAAGGCAAGCCTTGTGACGAATACGCCCCCTGGGGGCCGTGGGATCAGCAAGCTGACCTTCTGCAGTCCTACGAAGAGGAGTCTCTGTAAGTGAACTCCCCCGAGGGTGAGAAACACTCGCAGGAGAGATTGTTGGACTTAGTTTCTCCCTCGTTGGTTGAACAGGAGCGGGAGAAACTAAGCCGTCAGCTACTGTAGGGTTTGAAGAGGCAGAGGTGATGAGTGATACCGCATTGGATACCTCTGACACCACAACGTCGACAATCAACAGAGGATCAACCTTTGCCGGAGACGGCGATTGCTTGACAGCGGCACCCAACCGGATGTAGTCAAGTAAGACTTCCTTGGAGGGCGAACCCTCGAGCCCCAAGGAAGACCAAAGCTGAAAAAGAGGGATTAGTGATAAATCCTCCCCTGGGGGGGGAGGTGGAGGTGCTTCCCTAGGGGAAGCAACGCCATCTCTCGAACCCCGAGTTTGGAAAACAGTACAACGGTCTACGCTACCACTCGACGGTCTCTCAAAAGAGACCGACCGAGTGGGAGTTTCGGAGGACGTTTGAGCAACGGAAGAAGAGGCCTTGGGGTTTTCTCCTTTCAGAGAAACCTTCGAAGGAGAAATATCCCGTCTGGACTACTTCTTCCGTCGCCACAAAAACCTCTTCTTCTGGGAGGTAGACCACTCCCTGCACTCACTACACTTATTATCGCTATCACACCGTTGACCTCTACAGGAAGGGCAAAGGGCCTGTCTCGACCGCCGACATGAATGTTCCACAGGGGCGGTCGGGTAATACAGGGCAGGTGCGCATAATAACAGAGGCCAACTTCACACACAAAACTGTCAAAAAGAGAGAGCAAAAAAAGCATTAATGGCTGCCAATGAGCGGCGAGGATAACAGCGGACACATCTGACTACCATCCGAGCCAAGAGCAAAGTGAGTTCAAGCACAGGTGTGAGTGAGGGGGTTAGCAAGCTACCCTCCCCTACCCCCGCTAACTAGAGGTGTGGGTAGTAAACCCTCGTTAAATTTTAATGGCTCGTCATTTCAGCTACGCCGAAAATAATACCCCTGTTAAATAGCGTGGTTTGTATTCCAGTTACAGAACAAATCGCGGCATCGATCAGTACCGATGAATGAGAGGAAGGGCATTGGGTCGACGACTCACAAGCAGGAGATTCACGCAACACTGGACGGGAAGGATGATAGCTGGTCAACGATTCGCGTTGAAGCGATTCGCGCACCGATGGGAGATCGCATTCAGATAGTCTGGAAATGCTTCGGCTTGGTGAACGGTGAGTGGGTGATTCCCGAGAGGGAGAAGTCTTACGCGACGCATGTGAAAGCTGTCGGGTAGGAAATCGATGTTCCCAATGCTAACAAGTAGGCTATTTCCGAAGAGCTGGAACAGTATGCTATTGTCGCACGAGTAGCAGGCAATTTCCGAGAGGAAGGCGAAATAGCAGGCGGTTGTTAAATTAAAAGTGGTTCTTGCCTAGGCGGCGATTTACATAAGGTTGAAGGATCAGACGATTGTCAAACTGCAAGCAATTCTCACGTAGCAAGCGATTTACGAAAGGTTGAAGGAGCAGGTGGTTCACGAGTCGTCAGCTGTACACGATGGCTAGGCGATTCTCGCGTTGTAGGTGAACGTCGAGCAGAAGCCTGATTAGACGGAGAACGTGACATATGGTCAGGAGATTGAGAACAATCCCTTGCAGGCGACGAATGAACCAAAGTTCGTTGAGGAGAGGCCAATGATGGATGCGAAGGTCGGGAACCAAAAGAGGCAGGCAGGGCAGTTTCCTCCGAAGAGGCAACGAAGTGAAGAGGTGTCTCTTCGCCAAGGGAGCAAGAGCACCCTGACGGCGGAGGGGAGGATGGACACGGCAAGGTCCTCTGCCACCAACACAAAGTTGCACAACGAACGTAGGATCAGCAAGCTGATCGTCAGCAGGCCTCTAAAGAGGAGTCTCTATGTGTGCCTCTGAGCTGGAAAGGGGAACACTCGCAGGAGAGACGTGCCTTGGACTTTGCTCTTCCCCCGAAGGATGTTCCTCAGAGGAAGGAACGCAGATCTCGGCGGAGACGGTAGATGATGCAGATGATGTTGCCTCAGGATCTGCTGGCGGGACAGCAGAAGAGTCCTTCGACACTACCACGTCGACTAAGGACAAGGTGTCAACGTCTAACGCTGACGCCCGCTGAAGACCTGCATCCCGGCGTAGGAACCGTAGCAATGCCTCCTTGGATGGAGAACCGGGCAAACCCAACGAAGGCCACATCTGCAATAAAGGAGAAAGAGATAAGGCCTCACTCGGGGGAGAGAGCTGGGGCTGCCTCACTGGGGGAGGAAGCATTGTTTCTCAAGGACCAAGGCTGACCAGGTGTTAAATGGTCCACACTACTGCACTTCGGGTGCCCGGAGGAAGCCGTTCGAGTAGGAACTTTGGAGGAAGAAGCCTTGGGTTTCTTCTACTTCGAAGGAGAAGAGCCCCGCTTAGACTTCTTCTTCCGCCTACTCCCAAACATTTCCCACTGGGAGGCAGACCACTCCCGACACTCATCACACTTGTTGTCTACGTCCTAGTGTTGACCTCTGCAGACGGCGCAAAGGCTGTGGGGATCTGTTTCCACAGCGGACATGAACTTGCCACAGGTGCGGCCCTCCGATCCGGTACAGGTACGTATGGCTGTGGAAGAAACTCGGCATACACACACACACTGAAAAGAAACGCAAAAAAACAGATTAATGGCAGTCCAAAATGGAGAGGAGGAAGAGCAGCATTAACCGTTCTCCATCTGAGCCAAAAGCAAAGTGAAGGTGAGTCGCAGGTGAATGAGTGAGGGGTGTAGCTAGCTACAAACCCTAACCCCCACTAACTAGCAGGATAGGTAATTAACCCTCGCTAAATTCTAATGGCCTGTCCTTTCAGCTTGGCCAAAAGTAATACCCCTAATAAATAGCGTTGGTTTGTATTCCAGTTATGGAACAAACCAAGATTTACTAGACATAAAGCACTCGCTCATAACTCACAGACAATGAATTGTACAGTAATACCAGTGACTGTAAATAAAGAAAAGATAAGTCAAGGGCACCAAAACCATAAAAGGGTAAGCGAGTTGAATGCAAAGGACTCGATTGTAGAGAGTAAGAGAGCACAACTTCTTCATGTCACGACCAGCAATGTTGTGGGAAAGCGATGTGAGCTGGAGTCCTCTTGTACCATGCACTAAGGTTGCCTAACAAGGAAGCAAGGTGCAATCAAAAAAAATTTTCTTTGATTGGCCCATTAAAGAAAACATGATTAGCAGTTACCCCATATAAATGACTCAGGTTTGTATCTGCATAGGAATATACATGTTTTTCAAGCTTTATGGGTGGGTTAATTTAAGAGATTAGTTTGAAAAACCCTGTTTCTAGAATGAAGCTGGTTGTCAAACAAAGAGAGTACTATATTGAGACTTGGTCTAAAGGTCCTGTCACACTAATTTGCTTAGTTTAAGGACTGTTTTTCTGGTCATATACAGCAGGGGAATCTTACTCTCTACAGTGAAATTTATATAGACTTTTGAATTTGTCGATGACTTTATATTTTGATGACAACTCTGGTGTCATCATAAATTTTGAAAACAATAGCAATTGGATTCAACCCGTCGCTACCGTCGACTTTATTGTTTATTTACATCTCAGAGAAAGTGTATTTCAAATCATTAAAAGGAAGATGGAGAGCCTGTCGTTGTGTAATAAAGGTTAGGAATAGTCTATCTAGGTTTAGCAATAGGTTATGAAATATTTTTAAAGGCTAAGCTACTCCTACCCTAGTTTGCAATTCTATACACAGATCTTGTAAAGATGAATAACCCCATCCTCTATCTTGTCAAGATAAATAAAACATATAAAATTGAATGACCCATTGTTATTATAAGAACCAATTGCAAAAATGTAGGAAACAAAATCAACAAAATTCACACTTGGAAGTTACAGCTGAGGTGGTTTGTTTATAAGTTTTGACGACAACAACCACGGTAGGATAAAGAATGTACGTGACAACCATAATTCGGAATGATGCCGACTTCTTTGAAAAGTCGACAACAAACTCGAAAGTAGTCCACAGAAATATTGCTGGTGTGACAGCACCTTATGGGTAAGCTAAGGATATGGCATTCTAGGGGGGATTGCATGGGGAGTAGGCTGCCAGGTAAGTAGGTAAGGATACAGCTCCTAAGTTAGGTTAAGTGGGGAACCTCGGGTAAAGTGGTGATCTTCAGTTTGTTTCTTTTAAAATATGTTTTTTCAGTCAACTTCTGGAATTTCAAAACTTCTATAATTTGAAAAACGTAGATTTTCCCAATTATTGTCACTTCTTATTTTCCTCAATAGGGACATTGTGCTACAGAAAATATAAATCCAAAAGATGCATATAAGAAAGAGATTTAGCACAAAGTGTTATGAGGATATAAATGAATGTACAATCTTATATGCAACTGGTGTTGGGGTTCATATTTACCGATTATATAATTTATTGACTTTAGTTACGTAACTAAATTAAATCATACCGAGACATCAAGCTTACTACATATTTCAGGATAAACATATAGCTGGGAGTGATAGACCTATGATAAGGATAAGTACCGGTAGTCCAGTAAAAGTACTGTAAAAGCTAGTCTTATTTTGAAGGTGCTATACAAGTCAAAATAAAATGCCAGCTTCTATTATTTCGTTTTAAGTTATCTACCTTGAACTGTGACTCAAATAAAAAATGGACAAAGGTACACGTTGCTTAGGACAGTCCCAGTGACAGGCCCTATCAACAATAGACAGGAAACAAGTTCATGTCAAAACACCCACATTTGCCTTAACCTATTCTTATAATTCTAAATAGAATTCAGTTTACTTACTTCTTCCGTTCAACCAGTTTCCTTCTATACTTTTGTTTCCGATCGAATAATCAAGACAAAATAAGAATACACTGATAAAAGGAAGGTAACGGTAACAACTAGTTTAACCACGACGGTAGTTCGCAAGTTACAAGGCCAATCAACAATATCCCCAAGTCTGTGATCTTTATTTACGTTCGGAGATGCGATCCGAATCTATATGAATCATGAATTTAAGGCTTCCACAAGTCTAGGAGTCTATATTTTCCAGACATCATCTCATCTATAGCAATTTGTCCATTAAAGAAAACCTTTGAAAGGGAGACTACTCTGGATTCATTATTATTATTATTATTATTATTATTATTATTATTATTATTATTATTATTATTATTATTATTATTATTATTATTATTATTATTATTATTATTATTATTATTATTATTATTATTATTAGCTAAGCTATAACCCTAGTTGGAAAATAAGGATATTTTAAAGCCAAAGGACTCCAACAGGGAAAAATAGCCCAGTGGGGAAAGGGAGAAAATAAAATAAACAAACTATTATGAGACGTAATGAACAATTAATGCAAGAAATATAAAGTATTTCAAGAACAGTAACAACATTAAAACATATTTTTCATATACAACCTATAAAAAGATACTTATATCTGCGTGTTCAGCGTAAAAACATTTGGTGCAAGTTTAAAGTTTTGAAGTTCTACAAGAATAATTGTGTCCTATTTTTCTCAAACATTGTCATTAACGTCTTTCACTCAAATAAACTATCTAGATAATAAAGTGTTAAGATATATACAGCCTTATGATTTCATCTGTTAATGAAAAGCAGTGGGGGTTAAAGGCACAGTCCTTATCATATTTTAAACACAAGTCATCATCGTTTTAATTTTGGAGACCATCCTATTACATCTCGTTTGGGTCGTCTAATGGCCTATTTCTGTGTTTAATTTAAAATTAATGTAACGAGAGACGATAAAAATAATAGATAGTTTTTGCAGGTACAGTGGTTTGGAGTAGGCCATAGTCCATAGTTACTGTAGAAATGTAATATCTGTTAATCCTAAGGGTAGAGTTCTTAGCCCATTACTTTCTATACTATATGCACATGATATATAGTTTGTTCTAAAAAAAATGAGCTTGTCGCATTTGCAGATGATGCTACTCTCTTTGCATCAATTCCATCACCAGGATGCACTGTAGACCTATAGTTGCAAAATCCCTTGATATAAATCTAGCTGAAACTTAGTGCACTGTGTAAATTATGGGGCATGAAGTTGAACTCAAATAAGACTCTAATTATGACACTAAGTAGGTCGAGGATAGTGGCATCTCAACATCCAGAGCTTTGTATTGGTGATGTCTCTCTTCTTTCTCTGTATATAACTCAATTAATTACAAATTTAGCTTGAAAAACACACTTGGTCTGCCTTCTCTTCAATTGCACAAAATAAATGGCTTACCAAAAAAAGTCTTTTAAGATTTTCAGTGATCAGCCTATGCTAAGAACATTTGTTGATTCATTCATTGTTTTGAGTGTTGTTCTCCTGTTTGGTCTTCAGCTGCTGACATTCACCTTAATTTGTTGAATAGAAACTTACGGTCTATTAGATTTTTTATTCCTGATGTGAATATTAATCTGTGCCACCGTCATTTAGTCAGTTCTTTATGCATGTTGCATTAGATTTTTCATCATTCGGATCATCCGTAAACTCAGATCTTCCCAGACTTTACCATCCTATTAATAGTACTAGATATGCAGTTAATTCTAACAGAATGATCTTCCTATTCAGGCAGTTAAATCAGTGGAACTGCAATAGATATTTTTTTCCTTTCTTTTTGTTTCTTTTAAATGTTTTCTATTGAGAAGGTTGACATGAGTCTCATTTTACAGTTTATATATGACTGGTTTATCTTAACGATATTACCGACCTTGAGATTATTTATACCTTTCATATATTATTTATATATAGTTTTTACTGCTCCTTTATTTCTTTTCCTCACTGGACTGCTATATCTGTTGGAACCCTTGCGCTTGTAGCATCCTACTTTTCTAACCAGGGTTGTAACTTGGATAATAATAATAATAATAATAATAATAATAATAATAATAATAATAATAATAATAATAATAATAATAATAATAATAATAATAATAATAATAATAATAATGATAATAATAATCTTCATCTATTAGCGTGCCTTTTTTCCATTCGTTAATAATAATAAAAGAATGGTTGACGTTTGCAGGTGACACTTTGGTAACTGGGAGGAGGAGGCCTAAAGAGGAACTGCCAGTCAGTAGTTGATAAAAGACTTAGAAATGGTTTGCAAGATGAGACAGTTGAGACTGAATATGAACAAGAAATAACGTGATAAGGCTAATTGGAAACCCGAAAGATTGAGTAAAAATGCCAGTATAGATGGTGGAAGAGTAGGACTGGCTGATTGCGTGAAGTATCCGGGAGTAAATAAAGTTGTTGATAGCAAAATTAAAGAAGAGGTAAGTCAAAGAATATGGGAATCAAGAAATGTAACAGAATGTAGGGCTTATTTTTTTCTATGGAAGAGAAAAGGGCAATATATAAAGAAATTGCTAACTTAACTCTTCTTAGGACTATTTGTCTGGGAAAAAAAATAAAGCTTTTGAGATTAAATATTTTCACATTATATGTGTTTTCAGTTTTCATAATAATTAATAAACTAGTACATGTGAATATTCACAGGTGAAATGGGAAAAAAATGCCTTGCATAAGTGGAAGAATGTACGAGTATTTAGAGGGGGCTTGCTCCTACAGGAATAATGGACGACAAATGATAAGTGATTTTTTTTTCAGAATTCAGAATTTCCATGAAAATATCTGGACAGAAAGCTCTAGGAAGGTTCGACTAAAAGGTATGAAACACATATTGGGATTAAGAGCATTGAAGCAAAGATATTGATTAATGGTGCGGAAGGTATAAGGGGGCGCGACATACTCCTGATGAGCGATTGAACTTCCTGTGTAGGTGAATAAAGTAACTAACATGGAAAAGTTCCTACTAAACTGGGGTCCATCCAGATTCAGCAATTAAAGGATCAATGTAGTAGAGATGGCTGTGTTATTTTTCAATGTATATTCTCCCTATTAGAGAGAATATATATATATATATATATATATATATATATATATATATATATATATATATATATATATATATATATATATATATGTGTGTGTGTGTGTGTGTGTATGTATATATATATATATATATATATATATATATATATATATATATATATATATATATACGTGTGTGTGTGTGTGTAGGTAAATTTGGAGTAGACGTAAGAAATGAGAGACAAGTTTGTAGAGTTTGCTGAAAGAAACAATCTAAAAGTCATAAAAACGTCTTTTTTTTATAAGATTAACATGAAAAAGTCCAAATGGAGAAACGAAAAATGAAACAGATATTATTCTCAACGAAAAAAAAATAATTTAGTTAAAGATGTAACTGTTAAACAAGTTAAAGTTATGCGACCATAGAATGGTGAGAAGTAAAATTTGTCTAGATATAAGGAAAGACAGAGAAAAACTAATCTTAAGAAAGAAAGTAAACACTCCCATAATAAGCAAAAAATCTGATGAGTTTAGCATAGCAATACAATATACGTACGCCCAGCTATATGGTGAAATGGAAGCAAGTAAAGAAAAAAATTAACAGTAATCTAACAAAATCTGTATTGGGATCAGCGCAAGAGATAGCTGGAAAAATTCCTTAGCAAGATCAAGGAAAACTACCAGAAAAGACAAAGTATTTAATAAAGAAACAATTGCTAATGAGGGTATAATCCAAGAGAGATGAAATAGAATTAGCAGAAATATACAAAACAATAAATAAACTAAAATCCCAAGACATTCATACACACAATCAGTCCAAAATTGAGCAAACAACAAGGAAAGGAAAAAACATCAAGTTAATAGAATGAAGATTTGGAACAAGGTTCCAACAGATTTTTGCTTTAAAGGATGAAAATGGAAATATTATCTACGAAAGAGATGGAGCAATAAAAATTACAGAGGACTTCTATACAATGTATTACAATAGTGATACAAGAAATAACTTTGCCAATAGAAATAATGAAACACCTGAGCCAGTATTAAAAGTAACATTATGAGAAGTGAAGAAAGCACGAGAAGAGGCAAAGCGGCAGGAGCATATGGCCTAGCAATTAGTTTAATAATAGATGGAGGAGATTTCACAGTAGTAGCACTTCCCGAACTTTACATAAAATGTCTGCAAGAATGCTCTATATCTACAATTTGGAATTACTTTATCATTATACTATTTAACAAAAAGATAAGACGCAAGAGACATGAAAAATTACTCCCAATAAATTTACTCTCCGTAATATATAAAATATTTACAAAGATTATATTAAGTCAAATAAAAAGAAATCTTAATAAACCAAGAGTCTGAGAACAGGAAGGACTTAGAAGCAGGTATTCAATAACTAACCATATCCATGTAATTAACCAGCTAATTGAAAAATCCACAGAGTATGACAAAACCACTATGTATGACATTTATATATTATGAGAGAGCTTTTGATTCTGTCAAAACTTCAGCAGTAATGAAAGACCTACAAAGATAAGGAAAAGATGATTCTTATGTTAGAATACTTAAAGATATCTATACGAGAAGTACAGCACTTCTAGATATATATAAAGATGATAAGAAAACTCTAATTGAGAGGGAAAATAGACAGTGGGATCCCATCTTTCCTAAATCATTCATAGTATGCTTAGAAGTAGTATTTAAGAATTTAGATTGGGAAAATGTAGGAATTGATATTAATGGGAAATACCTTAACGACTTAAGACTTGCAAATGATATAGTTCTATTTAGTGAATAATGGAAGGAATTGCAAAAGATGATAGAAAATTTGAATAGAGAAAGCAGATATGTAGGACTGAAACTAATATGAGTAAAACTAAGATAAAGTTCAAGGAAAATGCAGAGACAACAAATAAGAGTTATGAACGAACAGACAGAGATTGTTAACGAATATTTGTTCTTAGATCATACAGTAAGTATTTGTCCCAGGACATGAGACTAAAACTAAAAGGAGGATAAACATGGAGGGCTTTTGGTAAACAAAATGAAATTATGAAAAATAAAACGCCAATTTCTCTAAAAAGAAATATATTTCATCTGATGGTCCTACCAGTATAACTTGTGCCTCAGAAACTTGGAGTCTTACTAAAGCCTTAAAACACAAGCTACTTATAATCGAAGAGTAATCGAAGGAATCGTGATAGGAATAACATAAATAGACAGAAAAAGAGCAACATGGATACGAGAGCAAATTAATATAAAAAATATTCTAACAACACATAAAAAAAGAAATGGATGTGGACAGGACATATAATGAGAATGACAGATAATAGATGGACAAAGAGAATAGCATAATGGGTGCCCAAAGATTGCAAACAAAGCAGGGGAAGGAAGAGAAGGCGATGGATTGACGAGCTAAGAAAACTTGTGTATAGACTGATACCGAAAAACCTTAAACAGAAGCGTGTGGAGTGACATGCCTGAGACCCTTTTGTTCTGTAGTAGACTATTAACGTCTGATAAAGATGATATATATATATATATATATATATATATATATATATATATATATATATATATATATATATATATATAGATATATATATACATATATATGTATAGATATGTATATATATATATATATATATATATATATATATATATATATATATATATATATATATACATATATATCATAGTGAAGGGTAGATGGAGATGGTTTAGCCATGCTCTTCTCACTCCTCAAGAGAGATTAGTTCACAAATCATTTAACCTGGATACACAAGGCACTAGAAGAGTTGGAAGACCCATTCTTACATGGCCGAGGACTATGAAGCGTGAAGTAGATGACGAATGGAAAAGTATTGATTCAAAATCTCAAAATAGAGACGACGGGGGAAATCTAACCGAGACCCTTTAAGGCAATAGGCGTAGGAGGAAATGATGATAATGATGATATATATAAGCTTATATATTCTATAGGCACCCCCATGCCTTTCCTCCACTAGAAACACTAAACACAAGAAAAAACGATTATTATTATTATTATTATTATTATTATTATTATTATTATTATTATTATTATTATTATTATTATTATTATTATTATTATTATCCAAGCTACAACCCTAGTTGGAAAAGCAAGATGCTTTGAAAATAGCCCAGTGAGGAAAGGAAATAAGGAGATTAATATATGATGAGAACAAATTAACAATAAATCATTCTAAAAACAGTAACAACGTAAAAACAGATATGTCCTATATAAACTATAAAAAGACTTATGTCAGCCTGTTCAATATAAAAACATTTGCTCCAACTTTGAACTTTTGAAGTTCCACTGATTCAGCTACCCGATTAGGAAGATCATTCCACAACTTGGTAACAGCTGGAATAAAACTTCTAGAATTTAGTATTTAGCCTCATGATGGAGAAGGCCTGGCTATTAGAATTAACTGCCTGCCTAGTATTACGAACATAATGGAATTGTCCAGGAAGATCTTAGTGTAAAGGATGGTCAGAGTTATGAAAAATCTTATGCAACATGCATAATGAACTAATTGAACGACGGAGCCAAAGATTATCTAGATCACGAATAAGAAATTTAATAGACCGTAAGTTTCTGTCCAACAAATTAAGATGAGAATCAGCAGCTGAAGACCAGACAGGAGAACAATACTCGAAACAAGGTAGAATGAAAGAATTAAACAATTCTTCAGAATAGATTGATCACCAAAAATCTTAAAGGACTTTCTCAATAAGCAAATTTTTTGTGCAATGGAAGAAGACACAGACCTAATGTGTTTCTCAAAAGTAAATTTGCTGTCGAGAATCACACCTAAAATTTTAAGTCATACAAAGTTAAAGAAACATTATCAATACTGAGATCCGGATGTTGAGGAGCCACTGTCCTTGACCTACTTACAATCATACTTTAAGTTTTGTTTGGATTCAACTTCATACCCCATAATTTGCTCCATGCACTAATTTTAGCTTGATCTTTATTAAGGGATTCAGCAACCCAAGATGTATATTCAAGGGATGGAATTGATGCAAAGAGAATAGCATCATCTGCATATGCAACAAGCTTGTTTTCTAGGCCAAACCACATGTCATGTCTATATAGTATGAAAAGTAATGGGCCAAGAACACTACCCTGTGGAACACCATATATCACATTCCTATACTCACTATGGTGCCCATCAACAACAACTCTTTGAGATCTATTACTTAAAAAATCAACAATAATGCTAAGAAACGACCCACCCACTCCCAACTGTTTGAGTTTGAAAACAAGTGCCTCAATCATACGAACTTCCTGACCACAATCAAGGGATTTTTGTACATCATTGGAGATTGTAAGAAGGGCATCACATGCTCCAAAGCCTTTACGAAAACCAAATTGTAAACTAGGGAATAGATGATTATCTTCAGCAAACCTATTAAGACGTTTTGCCAGAAGACGTTCAAAAACTTTAGATAATGTGGGAGATATGAAAATTGGGCGGTAATCAGTTGGACATGAGCTACCACAAACGCATTTACATAGAGGAGTAACATTCCCAATGCTCCAAGAAGTGCTAAAAGCTCCTCTTCTTGCCAACTTGCACAAAGTAACAGATAACTTGTGAGCTAAGAAATCTGCTGTCTTTATAAAAAACAAAGGAAAATACTATTTGGGTCTACACCTCCATAAGCATCAAGGTCCATCAACAGAGCTTTAATTTCACGAGATCGAAAAGCTAAACTAGTTAGTTTAGCCTCAGGAAAACAAGAATGAGGAAGTTCAAGTTTTTCATTACTCTGTTTACTGTCAAAAACATCAGCCAAAATGGTTGTCTTTTCCTTTGGACAGTGAATGACTGAGCCATCTGGTTTAAGTAAAGGAGGAACTGTTACATGAAGGGTAAGTTTTTACCTTGGTGAAAGATACTTACTTTCCTCTTGAAGTATGAAGGTCTTAGAGTCATGAAGAATGTAATCAAGAATAGAATTTCAAAGCTTCACTGTCGAAAGAAGAAACCTACTCACAGTAGAAGCTGGAAGAGGTGGCATGGCAGGTGTTAAGATGATTTCTTGATAGAGTAGTTACTAAGATGATACACATGGAGAAAAAAAAAACATTAAAGACACAAAGTTTGAGTACCAAAAAGAATGAAGACAAAACATCAAAACGAAGTTAATTGTTTTGATGAGGAAAATAACTTATGCACATGGGCATATCTAGCTCTTTGATTTTGTGATATCTCTGCACACCCAGAATGTTCATCATAGAAAAAAAAATTAAGCCCATTGTCAATGGAGAAAAGCCTAAGAAATGGGTGAAAATTTTGTGTTAGAGTTATGACCTTTGAGTTATATGATCCTCATTTAGATAAACTTTCAAGATCAAAGATGATGAATAAAGAAAAGATTATCGCTTGGCTAAGTATGAAGATCAGGAGAATGTTTGAGGGTTTATGGAGAAGAGCTTGGGAATGATTGATTGATTGATTTTGAGTTTTCTGGCATCCTGAATGAATCTTTAAAAGTTTGAATAGATGAAAAAGTGAACTAAAGACGATTTGATGAAGAAATCAATAAAAATTAATAGATAACAGATCAGAACCATGATTATCGCCAATAGAAAGGAATTTATACATAAATAATGTTCTAGACTGAAGTTTGTAGATGAATAGTCGATTACATAAAACTTGCAATTTTTTTTTCTGTTATTGTGGACTTAATTTTTATCATTAATTATTCTTAATCACTGTAACCTATTCATTTCAGGAAAATCACTGTGTATCTTTTGCTAAAACGATGGTGTTATCACGTGTTTTTCATTGCCCTTTATGTCTTTGGCTTATTTCATATTACATTTTCATTCAGAATCTTCTCTCTTATGTAAAATAAAAATCACTATTTATTATAGATTTTCGTAGTAATATGTAGTTTCTATCTGCGACATTGCCTGGTTATAATATTTAGTCTTTAGCCTGGTGTACATATATCTAATATTTTCGTTGTGCTGTTTGTTGGTTAGTTCCCAGTAGTTTTGATGAAATTCTAACAAGGTTGTCCAACGTTGTGATTCATATCATACAGTTAATAGTAAAGTATAATGGTGAGAATGTTGATGTTTGCATCTTTTGTTAAAAGATCTTTGAGCATATGGCAACCAAACTTTTTAGCAAGCTGCAATAAGAGCTAAACATATTTTACAATTTACAGCTATTCAAAACGCAATTAAAGACATTTTTATCCAAAAAATTGTTTTGACTTTGAAGAGAAAGTTATTTAAGATGAATATAGAATGTAACTAACAGGTAAAAATGTGCCTGAATGTTAATGTAAATAATGGTTGACAGGAAATGCTGGTCAAAGTTTTCATCTATTTTGGTCATGGCGTAGCCATCGTCCTATTCAGAGGTGTTTTCAATTAAAAAGGATAAAAAATATCCGAGTAAATCAGCTCCTACTGAGAAAACGATTTTCCTAATTAATTTTCCTACCAAACTATAGGCATACCTTGATTATTTTCGTAATTAATATATATTTTTTTTCTGTATGAAACTTTGCTGTGAACACATAGCACGATCACCCATCAACAGCTGTAATCATTCACGAGAATCACCTGTATGTCCATTTACGTTTATCCTAAGGCACTTCTGTAAGCGCCCATTCTGCCCATTATGGCAACCCTTTTATTCAGCAGCGTTAGTTTATGATTTCTTGAAAGTTTATCACCTCTACTTAATCAACAATTGACTATGTAGCTCTAATTTCCTCGTCTGAATTCTTCGAAAGGCTATACCAAATGCTCGCTTTGTGCATAATATATTCATACAACACGTGGGAATCACAGCTGTCATAAACGTTTCCATGTACAGCTAACACTATTGCTAAATTTTAGACAAAAAGTGGGTGAAAGTATAGTTGAAACATGACGTTTTTATTCCATAGAGTTACTGCACCGTCTGTTTTCAAAAGAAGTTATAAAGAACGTTTTCATTTTAGATTTTAAAGCTTACATGGAATTTGATTTAGTGCATGAAGGAAATATTAACAATAACGAAGCAGTTCACAAAGTTAATTATCTTAAAAAAAAGGAAATCATACGGCTTGTCGGAAGCTTCACTCAGTCTTCTTTCTCAGAGAAAACGGAGTTGAATGTCTTGATGCAATGGTAAACAAAATTGAATGGAAGCAAAACAAAATACCATTTGTTTTATGAGACTGATAATCAAGGTGATTTCAAGCAACGCATAAATTCACTCCAAAAAAGGAAGAGGTTTTATTCATGAGAAACTTTCTAGACGATTATATTTCTTTCATTCTTGCATCTACACCGTGTTTTTATCAAGAACCCGGGTGATGATCTTAACGCATATCGTGTTGACTTATACAATTATGTATGAATAAGCCATAACTAATTATACAGGAAATAAAAACGCTTAGACAATATCGATTACGAAAAGTTTAGGAACATCTGCTTTCATTGGCAATCAAGTTATTATAAAGAATAAACTCTTAGTAATATCGATGGTGAATTTTGGAAAAAGCAAAGCATCGAAATACCACAAGTCGCTTAAATAGAGGACGTTCGGGCGCTATAAGGGATTGAAACCTACTCACACTTTGTTTACAGTTAAAGGATCGAGATCGCGAAATCTGTCTGCTAGGATCACAGTGTCTATATTATTATCCAAACATCCGAGAGTGACATGTATTAAGCTGTGCGAATTTTTGTGAATTATTGGGAATGTTGTAATCATGTCCAGCTTAAAACTAGGTAAGTAACGATCGGTATGTGAAACTGGCCCTCGGCGGAAATATCACGGCTTGGAAACGTGTAAGTGCATTTGAAAAGAGGCGTGGGAAGATGCTGCTTAGCTGTTTTTGTTAGGGACTCAAGCTAGATGAATCATATTCCTTTAGGCCAGAATAGCTGTCTTCTCAAAATACCGCAAAACGGTGCTTCATGGTGAGATGTCATCCCCTAATACTCTTATTTTTGTTGTCAGAAGATGCTGAGTTTGTGAATGTAATGAAATATTTTTGACATTACCGGTAACATATGACGTGGATGGCAGTTTTGAGTCTCGCCTTAGCCCGGGCTTCGCGAGTTTGATGAGGAATAAGCTTATGAGGCTACACATATCCTCGTTAATGCTGTGTATTCTGAACATATTTTAGCAGCTTACTATTTTCTGCAGACATAGTATTGATCAATTCTTTATTTTGAAATTAATTGAAGAATTGCCACGGTTCATGCTATTTTAGACAAAGGTATTGCAAGGACAAAACTAGTTTCTAGTTTCGTATGCCTAGTAGGCTAGTTATGCCTACCGATAGGGCTTATTCATCGTGTTTTCCATTGACGGAAGATATGAACTGAGCTCTCCCTACTTTGGTTTGTACTCTTGTCATCCTGAACTTACATTAGGCCTAGGTCTTAATCTATCCAATTCACACGCTTTCTTTAGCATTCTTGGCCTACAGATCTTTGTCCTGCCATCTGTATTGCTTTTCTGAACAACTATTCCTCCTTCCTTCTCTTCATATGCCTGAACAATCTCAATCTTTGAGTTGTCTGCTATTAATCCAGCTCATGGACACCACAAATCTCCACCAATTTGTTATTTGTAATATATCTTTTGCACCTTGCAGTAACCAGGAATATTAACATTCTTAGGTTACTCATTTTCTATATCAATACCATTTTTTGCAGCATTGAGTAGTACTGGCATATCGTGTAGCCTTCATTAGTCTTCTTTCTTTGCTTACAGAACATTTTTATTAATTATCAGTTCGACAGTCTCTGATTCTAAATAATCTCGGGATAGTGCCGCATTGTCAAGAAAAAAATCCATGTGGAAATTCATCTTTTGAAGGCGTAGGGTAGACTAACTAGGGTGTGGTATATGTTATTACTAGGCCCACCATAGCTATCAAGCTCAACTCTTTTAATGATACCTAGTGGTTTATTGTGTTTCGGACATGAGGGAGTTTTATTAGAAGTTTATTCTAACATAAGCATCATTTAAAGAAATTTATAGGTGGTTGTATTGTTGTTAGGAAATTTTTAAAACCATTAACTATATACTAAATTAGCCAAGGTAAGTGCTATACTTATGGAATGTTTGAAGCAGAAGTACATTAGTGAAAAGCAGAAGAAAGCTGAAAATGTAGAAGCAAAACTGGCTACAAGATATATACATCCAAAAAAGGTATCCCTATTCTAGCCTTTCTGTCTGATATCTACAAAGACTATGCTATATACAGTTTTATTTTTAGATTATTATGCTGTAGAAAAAAAAGAGTTATTTTGGTTTGTGATAATATCTATTTCATATATTTTTGTTTATACATGGGTAAACTAAATAGGATTGCCAATCTCTTGATATAGCTTGTTAGGGTAAATACAAATTTTGAGTAACAAATTGTTCTTTCTTTTCTTTATTCTTTTTTATTTTTATTTTTAAAGATACAGAAAAGATCAAGTAACCCATTTTTTTTATATAATCTTGCATGGTCAACGTAAGGATGTTCACCATGAGAAGTCTAGTGATGATTTCCTTGATGGGAGTTTTTATATGTTTTATTGATATGAAACACATAGAAAAGTCAAAAGCTGTGTGTATTCTCTTTAAGAGTAAGCTAATAACTTGACCGTATTTATTGGATAATCATTATAACTTTTGCCTCTTGATTTGCTAGGTTTCTCCTGTTGTTTACTCTGTAACATACTAACCATGTAAGAAGATCAATACTCTAGTTAGTTCATGTTAAATTTAAAGTTTTCATTATGGCTTCAGTTTGTTTGATTTGACTTTTTAAGGTTATAAATGTAGAGGATATAAATAACAATTAGCCTAATTTTCACTGTATACAAATTGTGGAATACAAGCTTTAATAGACTGTATTTTCTATAACAGATATAATTCATACTTTTGTAAAAGTTTAAAACAATTGAGTTTTATACTGTATGAGTGGTTTTTGCTTTTGATTATTTTATGTGAATCTTGGCTCTAAGGTAATATTGTGGTTACGTTTAATTTTTTATCTGATGATGCATTGATGTCAGTTAGATAGTAGTGGCAGGAAGTTTGAATGAAATTTCATTAGTATTTAGAAAGTGAGGACTGAATTATTTGAAGCGTATAGTATTGCTGATAATCAATGTTCATAAAGTATATCTACAGGTTAGCTTGCGGGGGGGGGGGGGGGGGTTACTGGGTTTAGTGCACTGCAGGCAATTTTAGAGAACCTTTGCAGTATTCTTTCTGTCCTTAGCTTCATTTACTTTTTGGATTTCTGCTTTATTTCAATTCTTGCACCCTTTCTTTTTTATCTCAGTTCTCGTTTCATTTCCTCTACTGAATGTCATAAATCCTTGATTAACTAGTTTTCAGATTGAAACATTATTGACTTGATTAGTTGCTGGATGCTGTCGTTTTGGCTTTTTTCTATTATAGCTCATTTTGGTGTTTCCTTGAATTTTTCCATTGAAGTAAAGTGAGTCATTCTAATTGCTTTGTTTTTTAGTGGGTTCTCTTAAGATTGGGGTAAATTGACCTTGTTGAAGGATTATGCTGTTTTTTTTTACACGATTTTACTTCCCAAATACTGTGCTGTAGTCATTTATATGTAAACTGTATCATATATGTTTTATTACTGTGCTTATTTCAAAGTGGATTTATAGATATAAATGGCTAACCAAGTTATGGAAGATTGAAGTCCCTCTTCTAAGAAAAGAGTACCCATTTTTCATAGACAAATTTCTTGACAAATGTCAGTCAGTTTCTGTGAAGTGTTAGGGACAAACCTCCTGATTATAAGAGGGCCATACCAGTGATGCAGTTATTTGCTTCTAATCACTGAAATTTTCGGACCTCATTTCATGTTTTGGCCACTGAGATGTTCATCTATTTAGTAGTTTTATAGCTGAATAAACACATCGTAAATATGAAGGTCTTTTAGTGTTAGGAAAATCAGAAAGTATATGAATTTGAAACCTACCAGGTATCTAATTCTGTTTTGTCATCCCCGTTAGATTTACCAGCCGTTGTAAATAATTGATATAGCTGGAAAAATATTCAATAGCCATTTATTCTAGGACCACGAAATGCACCCTTTTATGAAATGTATTTGCTATAATTTTTCCATTATCATTTCATTTCTTTTCTTATTTATTCGTCACGAGAATGAAATTGCTATAGAGATGTTTTCAGTAGAAAGGTTTCTCCTTCAGTTCACTTTCTCTTTGCTCTTCTAAACTTGATTGCCTTTAACCTTTAACGGATTTAGAACATTGACTTTTACGATAAGTAACCATTTAAGTAACTTATTTTTTTAATTGAGAAATTTCATATAAAAACAAATGAACTGTGACGTAGGTATACTACAAATGTTTTAATGTCTAGTAATGAACGTGTTAATGAAAGGATTTTGAATGTTCCATCCGTGCCATTGATTTGTTTGCTGTGTATTATTAGGCGATTTTTTCCTGCCCGTGCGATCATGGACGCAATGTTTACGTATATCTTGCGACTGGAGGCTGGGCACGAATAAAGGGATTAAAAATGGTACCAGTGACAATACACGCCTTATCGATTTTAGGTTTGACATCTAGGATATCGTCTGTGTACATACATGCACATGAAGGATAACTTGCAATTTTTGAGCAGCTCGACTCTCATCTAATGGTACCTATTGTTATCATGTAGATGGGCTCGGTGGTGACTCACACACACACGTAGGCTAATCTTAATCTTATCTATGAACAATCTCCACTTCAGTATTGTAATGTAGATATATACAATATAACCTTTTCTTGTATTGCATCACAAGGGCTTTAATGATAGCGAAAATTTTGTATTTACTTTAATGTTTTGATTGTGGTTTAACCATCTACAGTCTACTGTATTGTCGTGGGTGTTATGCCATTTTCTTGGAAGCGGTATCTTATTTTATTTTACTTTAAGGGTTGTATTCATGGTCCTAGAACACAGGGGAAAAAAAAACAATGTGCCCTGTCGGGCCTGCAAGATTTTTTTACCGTATACATTCTTAAGTATTTAGAGTATCATGTTGCGTACCGTAATGTTCATTTTATGAACATCTATCACGTTTCCTTTTTATAAGACTAGAATAGTTAGGATTTTATTTCTATAGCTATATAGTTGGCTTTCATGTTTATCAGTCATTGTTTCTTGAACGTTACACTCTCCGAATGACCTGTAGATTAAACGTTTGAGTTTTTTTCATTTTCATTTAGAGCGATTGTTATTGCAAATATTTCATTGACGTCTTCTCTATTTGCTTAGTAAATTAACAAAGTACAGATTCTTGAACT
>NC_090739.1:68466301-68626301 GCF_036898095.1 Palaemon carinicauda
TCAGAATTAGGAAAAATTTCAAACAACCACACAAAGAGATCATTAAACGACGGTTGCAGAGATTAATATCAAGACTGGGTATAAGGAATTTAATAAACTGCAAGATTCTGTCCGATATTCTCTGCCAAGATCAGCTGCTGCAGACTACCCGGTAGAATATTCTTAAAAATATTGCGGATAAAGGATCTTTTAAATTTTCCCAAGATTGACAGGTCTCCAAAAGCTTTTTTTTTAATCAATATATCGACTTTCTGTCCTTTTCAAAAAGAAACAGAAAATATAGGGTTCTCAAAAGCAATCTTTCAACCTGGAATGAAATCTAGTATTCAAAATGATCTGTATGTAACTAAAACCAAATTGCAAATGAAAACAAAAAAGGGAGATTGATTGAGTTATCTTTTTTATTTCTTTTTTTTTTTTGGCATCCTGATACCAACAAAGGGGGGAAAGGATCCATTTTCGTTATATTCTTAAAAATCATGATTTCTATCTTACCTGATCTATGTTTATATATCCAGCCATGACAGGTCTACATTCGAGAGTAGAATTATACTGTATATGTTAGCAACAAGTTTGTTTTCAGGGCTAAATCAGGTATCGAGCATTTATAATTCAATAAGTATCGAACCACGAATGGTAGATATATTTTCCTGAATTGTTCTGTATACAGTTAAGTTTAATGATTCTAAGATACTGATTTTGCCGTTATTAAAAGCAAAATTGTTATATGTTCAAACCAAAAGAAAAAGAGAATATATAAAATGTCAAAATATCTACACTTTAAAATGAAGCATAATTTCTGAATACAAAAATAATAAATATTACTTAATACAGAGTAAAACTACGATTAACTATTTTTCAACAATGCATATAATTTACTGCCATTCGTTTTTACTATTATTACAGTCAAATTTAATGGAAAAAATATATTACAGTTAAATTCAATGAAACAGCAATCTATTAAACAGCTAAATTCAATCAAATGACAATATACATTTACAAAATATAGCCCATATTTTTCTTTATTGGGTCTAAATAACTGGTAAAGACAAAAGTAGGCAAGGTCAAAGAAGGCATAAGTATATAAATAAAAATTTGAAAAAATAAAATTATCATTACAAATTTAATATCTTAGCAACTAATATAAAATCCATTTTTAAAACAGTTTACGAGAATTGAGGAAATGGTATGGATTAAACTCTATGTTCCTCACTTAGTCGTTTCGATCGATTTGTTTGTAGACGCTACTGTGTAGGGTAGAAATTTCTTAGCAAGACTCCTAGTTTGCCAATTGAATTTTATTACATATCCATTTTGGTAGAGAGAGAGAGAGAGAGAGAGAGAGAGAGAGAGAGAGAGAGAGAGTACATTTGAACAAATTAGTAAGCATTAGAAAAAACGAAAGTTAAGAAAAATTTATCCACTTTATTTTCTCTCAAAATCACAGGGAGTAACTAATATTGATGTCTAGGGATACGTATTAGGGGGCAAGACAACTATGTATAAGCAAATCTGTTAAAAAAATTGTTTAAGTTATTAAAGGCTAAGGTAGTTGAACTGTGAACCATGCACATCATACTTACGTGCATGCGCAAGTTAAATGAAAGATGATAGTTAACATAAATTCGTTAAATAATCAAGGAAAATTACTGGCATTTTCATGGGAAATTATTCCATCCTCGGAGACCAGTATTCAATCGAATTCACAGGCAAAACCTAGGAGGGGAGACGTAAATTTTCATAGGTGATTCAGTATGAGAGAGGGTGAGATTCGGAGATCAATAAATGAGAGAGAGAGAGAGAGAGAGAGAGAGAGAGAGAGAGAGAGAGAGAGATTGCATACAAATACACCTGACCGTTCTCTATCACGTTCAGACCGTCTCCGTTTTCTCTCACAAATAAATGGGTAACTACTCTAGCCGTACATGGCACCACTATTTAGATATAAGATCGCAAAGCGTACTGAAGGTAAATTATTTTCATACTTAAAATATAACCAAAAACAATAACGTGTTTTTTAAAGATTGATAACGAAAAAATATCTTATTTACAGCAAGCTACTTCAAGAAAAAAAAAATCCCTTGATAAAGTCAGTACGCTAAAATCTTACCATTGCCATTCTTACATATTGATTTTTTCTGCCTTTCGTATAAACACAATTTTCACCGAAAAAATAAAAATTTAAACACCGAAGTCTGCCTTGGACATTCTGAATAAGACTACTAACATATAAAAGTAAATAAAAGCACTAGGGTCTATTTTCTGAATGCGAACATCCCAAGTATGACATGGGGCCGAATCCTCTCCCAAGCAGACAGCGGCTAATCAATAAGGGAACAAGGCTAAGGGTCCGAATCGGTAACAATGAATAATGGGTTGTCTGGACAAAAGGAGTCTCACTCCATGAGTTTTCGATAACCCTTTAAAAGAACCTTTATCATTTACTTGCTCCAGTGAAATTAATTCATACACACACACACACACACACACATACATACATATATATATATATATATATTTATATATTTATATATGCTAGCCACTACGCTAGTATATATACAAAGCCTAAGAACAAATTACTATGATATAGGCAAAACTGCTCAAAGCAAGAGAGGTTACATCTTGCAAACATCTTGCGAAAGGAAAATATACCTTATGACCACTTGTTATCGTTCTTATAATAAGCAAGAATTAAAAAAAAAAAAAAAACACGTACAGGCTCTTGCTCCTTTGACCAACTCTTAAACACACCCACAATTCAACATGCATTTGAACAGAATGAAGAGAAAAAATAAGTAGCTCGCCGACATGAGCATCCAAGTGACCCTATCTGGGTACTGAAATCTAACAGAAAAAGAAAGATCAATACCAAGGCGGCCGGCTCAAGCACCAGAATTTGCGAGGAAAACAAATCAATACTAAGCAGATTCAAGCATCCAATTCTACCGGTGAACACGATCAATACCAATACGATTTAAGATCAAAAGGTAGTAGGATGCTACTGTTCTAACAAGAAAATGGAAATGTTAATTATTACGCTTATGTATATCATTATGTGTTCTTGAAGGGAAATAATAAACAAGTACACAACAACAAATGCAGCCGTTCCCAGTCTACTGCAGGACAAAGGCCTCAGACATCTCCTTATTCAATGTTGGATTTAGCCAGTTCTCACCACCACGTTAGCTAAATGCAAATTGGTGATGGTGGGAGACCTTTGCCTGGTCGCTCAGAGCAAACCAACCTAGTATAGGTGGCCCTAACTAGTAACGCTTAACTAATCATGCCAACACAAAGCCTATCACCACGCTAAGGTATCCCCACACATATACTTGTAAATATCTAAGTAACGAACATCTATATTGAAATCTCAAGTGTAGGATTTGATTTCCCTTTCTATTTCAAACATATTTATCTTATATCCATCTTCAAACTCCTACATTAGAATGCTTAAGCCTTCCTTCAGCAACATACCAAAATAGGTATTGTGGGAAGAAAACATTTGTGAAAGCTTGTCTGACCTCAAATGCACAAAATTTTAGAAATATGACAAACTTTAAATCATTCCAAGATGGTCTCCAAAATCAATGATCTCACTGACGGTAAACACGTCAAGGCAAAGGATTAATGAGGAAAGCATTCGGTAGACGGACGAATGAGACGAATGAGGAGAAAGACTGAAGATGACACATTAGGACACACTAAAAGAAAAACTACTGAAGACCATAATACAAGACAAATGAGAAGACAACTGCATAGCTGCAGACACACGCTCTCTCTCTCTCTCTCTCTCTCTCTCTCTCTCTCTCTATTGGAGATAAAAGAGCCGATAATTTTGTGGAAACAACGATGCTTACAGGATGTGCTTCCTGCTGGGGAAATCCATCAATTTCCATTCAATATGCAAAATCTCAAGTTCAGAGGTCAAGTCGGGTCAACGTGAATCAAAGTATAAAGGCCAAAGAGGTCAACACGAACGATAAAAGGCCCTTGCCCACGTTCACATTCAAGGAGAAAGTTAACCCCAAATTATTCATATTAAGTTCGTTCCTTGGTTCTTCAAGATACATATATATATATATATATATATGTATATATATATATATATATATACATACATATATATATATATATATATAATACATATATATGCAGAGAGAGAGAGAGAGAGAGAGAGAGAGAGCTTATGTTAATTGATGTTTTAATGGGTCACAAGAATAACAAACACCTCAAGGGTATTTAGCGCTTTATGTAAGTCCGGTTAGATTAAGTGAAACGTTAATAAATAAAAATGATATACTTGGTAAATGTACCGCACATGAATGATTCAAGTGTCTTCTACACGGGAGATTAGCGGACAAGTTTCATTGTTATGATTAGATTATCCTGGGATTATTAAACAAATCAATCATGAATGATACTTTTATCATTCATAATTAATAAAAGCTGTTGAACATGAGTCTCCACCCAATTACCTAAGAGTAGGAAAGAAAATCATAGCCAACTTCATCTTAATTTACTGCCCTAATTTTTTAATGTCAGAATAATACTGAAAAAATGTCGCTTCACGCAAAATTGCTTACTTTACAAAGAAACATACCAAATTGGAAGTATGGCTGAAAGAATATCTTACACTGATAAGTTATCTAAATATCAAAATTACACTTTCGCTATAACAGTATAATGATAGGAATAGAACTTTCCAAAATTCAGTCTTCTCTGACATTTGAGCGAAGGCTAAAACAATATAAAATCATTGTTAAATCTACAGCAATAAGAAATACTTATATATTAAAGATCTATAAATAAGGAACATTTATACAAAAAATGATAAAAATAAAATTAAAGACAGATATTAATAAGTATGAAGTTTTAATAAGATTAATTGATTGATTGTTTCAAAGTTTTCTGGCATCCTGACATCTAAGGTCATTGACGCCGATATCACTTATTATATATAAAAAATAAAAGAATATTCAATTAAGATGTCATTATATAAGTTAAATAGTTTTCAGACGACCTCCTCCTGAAATAAATCTAAAAATGCCGCTTGCATAGTAGGACACATCATGTCCAAGAATCTTGGCAAGGATAAATCTGCCATCCACACCTTGAACCTCAAAAAGGTATCTATTTCTTAAGTTATTATAATTGGGGCATTCGGTCAACAACTGTCTCACTGTTAAAGGTACCAAACAGTCGTCGCAATACGGTTGGTGTTGGCCCTTCAGCAGAAACTCGTGTGTCAACCGAGTGTGACCAATGCAGAGACGACAAAGAGACGTCTCCCACTTTCGGAGCATCATGATATACCTCCACGGAGATATGACATTTGTTACTTCTCTCATCTTATTGCCATCTAGGCTATGCCAGTGCTGTTGCCAATTATTACAAAACAATTTCTTGATGTTAGGTAGGAAATCCTTACAGGGAATGGGATACCTTCTTGGTAGCAACTCGGATGCAGCATTCTTCGCCAGTAAATCTGCCTTCTCATTCCCAGACACACCCACCTACATGTACTAGAACCCAACAAAATCGAACCATTATACCTCTCCGTCCAATAATAAAAAGCCATTCTAAAATCTTTAAAACTAAAGGGTTACTAGAATTTTAATGAGATAGACCACGATGTTATGAAAAGTGACGAAATGATATATAGCTTGATAAAAAAAACAAAAAACACTTGATATAACACCATATATATATATATATATATGTGTGTGTGTGTATGTATATACACACATATATACTGTATATATATATATATATATATATCATCTCATATTAATGTAAATGTGTGTCCAAAAGGCACCTAAACATACGAAACATGTTTAAAGGCCGGTTAATAAACATGCAATAGTTAAAGGTAAATATGAAACGTAATGTGGCCATAATTAATGAGAAGCATGCAGTACAGAGTTCAAAATAAATATTGAAGTAACAATAAGCAGTCTTAAGAGTCACTTTGTCTTAAACTGAATATAAGGATGATACAGACGCTATGACAGAAACATTTTATAAATACAAAATAAACCAAAAGTAGAGTAAGTTTCATATGAAAACAGACTTCCTTGAGAGAGAGAGAGAGACGTCAGGAATCATAATAGATCCAATTGAAGGACAATTAGAATACTGTACAGCGAAGGATGATGTACATAGTCTTCATTAAAATATGGACAAAAACAAACTAAAATGTAATGTAACATTAATATCATTATCCTGAGAGAGAGAGAGAGAGAGAGAGAGAGAGAGAGAGACCAGGAATCATAATAGAACCAATTGAAGGACAATTACGGATTAATACTACAACTATGAGCAATTTATAGTTTCAGGAAAATTTTCCCACGTTATTAACCTCAAAAAGACTAAAAATGAAGCTTGACAAATACAAAAAGACAACTAAACCACTTCAGAAGTAAATCATTCCCAGAACCTAAGAATAAAGACGTCGATAAAAAACACTACAATCAAAGCACAGAAGAAAGGAATTCAAGCAATGAAAAAATAAAGGTGACCTTTCGGTCCTCATCTCCAAGCTTCCATTTCCAATGCAATAAATCAATACTCCAAAAGACAGATATATCTTTGTCTTCAGTTGAAAAATCATCATAGACAAAACCCTCTTCATTCATTGCAAGGATCAAACGTAACCTTATAATGCGCCCAACAAGGTCCATTATTAGCGTTGACAAGGCACCTGTTGACGAACATACTGTCACTGACATTTGAAAATGATCCTTTCGCACGGCTAACACAAAGCTTAAAAATGAGATGCAGTGTCGGGTTAACACAGATGGGGTTGGCCGGTTAACTCTCCAAGGAATCTTTCTAACATGCCAACATGTTAAATATCACCCTATGCTACCCGTATAAATAACTAGAAGAGTCTTTTAAACCTTTACTTCAATTGACATACTAATTCAAAAAGCTACTAGACTGGCTCACTTGCACTTCTATCTATCTCCAATTGCATCTCAGCTAGGATTAAATGCAACTCTCTCTCTCTCTCTCTCTCTCTCTCTCTCTCTCTCTCTCTCTCTCTAAAAGAGTAAATACCTTAAACTTTTTTCTAGAATTAAATTATTTACTTAACATTCCAATCAAAACGTTTTGTATTATTATAGAGATGTTTATAAAGGTACATTGTAACACACACATGTATATATACATACATACATACATACACACATAAATACAAATATATATATACAGTATATACACATAAAATGGTAATCTCACAAGAAATGTTAAATAATTTATTAAATCCATTTACTCAATTCATAGCAACGAATCCCAATGATTAAAGTAATGAAATATGAATACATGACATAAAAAGAAAATTGAAAAGCAAATAAGATCCACCCGTCTCCAGTTCAGTGCCATAAACGAGAATATTATTTACACAAGAACAATCGTTCAGCCAAAATGTATATTTTCGTAAACAAATCTCTCTTTGATGTTTTCACGAGGCACGAGTGTCTGGGTCTTGCAAAAAAAAAAAAAAAAAAAAAAAAAAAGAGGGGGGGGGGAATTGAAACACTCGCCTATTATTGGATGGAGAGATCAGACCAAAACACCTCCCACCATCACCAATCCGGACTAGCCAGCGAGGTTATGAAAATAGCCGAACTTAGACATGACCAAGACATGGCTGAGGCCTTTGTCCTGCAATGGACTACAAGTGGCTGCATTTGTTGTAGTAGTAGTAGTAGTAGTAGTAGTAGTAGTAGTAGTTGTTGTTGTTGTTGTTGTTGTTGTTGTTGTTATATATATATATATATATATATATATACACACATACATAAACTGCAAACAAATACAGTACTCCAGTTACAAACATCTTAGATATTTCAACAAGACGAACAGAACTTATTCTACGAATGTGAACGGATCCTAGGACAAGGAAGTGTTGCGAAAATGGAAGAACGCCCCAGAAGGATAGACAAGACAGTCTTCTTCATAGCAGTGGTGACCTTGAGCTTACTCGCAGCTATTCCACGCTATCTGTTACCCAAACCCATGCACTATGACCTTCAAACTAAACCCAGCATCACGCAACGACTGAGGGCGTCCAAGAAGCTGGCATGCCTTTAAGGCTCAAGGTTCAGCTGCCGACTTAAATTTCCTTAAGCATCTCAATCTCTTCATTTATTTTCTATCTATCTCAATATTGGTTTCATCATACATTTATATATTTAAGTATAAAGCAACATTTATTTATTCAGTTTCAGTGAGATGCGACGCGGCACCATACTTCACCACTTAACATCGACCTTGGCTCTCAGACGTCTGCTTTTGGCATTGTTGTAAAAAAAAATGCATACTAAACATCTGGCTCTTGTGCCTTTATTTGGCAAATTGCTTTCATGGCGAGGACAATGCGACAATTACGGTGTCCGACATAATCATCCCTTCTTTTACTAATCAGCCCAATTTAATTTTTTACTAAAAGACGAAATATATTTAGACTCTGCAGTCCCGTTCTCTTTGTTAATATTGATTAATATTGACAATCTACTTACGAAAGATAGATACTGTATAATATAAAAGCACATATAAAAAGTTTTATGAAACGACTACCATGAAGCTTTCATCAGTTTCCTCACACTTATTTTGAAAGACTTTTAAAAACCTCTCCCGCCAATGATGGTACAAGAAGAGGGTACAAAAGAGGCCGCTCTTTTCCCTACATCCTTTTAATAATGCATATTGTTACTGTGGATTATATTTAAAAAAAAAAAAATAATTAATCCATTTTAAGTGTCGACTTACAAATGAGCTGGCATACTCTCTCTCTCTCTCTCTCTCTCTCTCTCTCTCTCTCTCTCTCTTTCTCTTTCTCTCTCTCTCTCTCTCGAAGATAATGGTGCCCACATGCTCTCAATGCTATCAGGCCGATTAAACCCCTTATTGTTCAACAATAATCTTTGAAGAACTGTTAAAGAGAGTTAATGTACTTAAGACAATTATACATTTTACCTGCAACTATGAAAACTATAAAACTAGCAGGAAAAATAATCAATGATTTAATTCAATGAAACTTTTAACCATTATTCAACTAAATTATCAGTAATAGTAACAGGCTGTAATTTCCCTTCACTGGAAACCAAGGACACGACATAGCGCAGCGTTCAGAGGAGCAGACGACTTTGGGAAATACTGAGAGTATTTTCCCCCACCAAGACTTAAAGGGAATTATGTTGATAAAGAGACTGAGTGAAGCGTGGAGTCATGAAAAACGCGGGATGCATGTTCGGGATGAACGTGGGAAGACTGGATAGTTGGGGATTGTGGCCGACCGTCAGGAGGGGACGTATCCTCTTTCGTTCCAAAGGAATTACGGGGAAAATAGAAAAAGAGAGGCAAAAATACACGAAATATGAGAGTGAAATATGTACAAACACACACACGCACTTATGTACACACACACACACACACACACATATATATATATATATATAAATTATCATAAATTGTTTCACCCTCAGGGGTGAGGATTACTTAGACGGGGCCCTCCAAGGAATACAGTTTTTAACAGAAACATAAACATTCATGTATCACTCACTTTTTTCTCTCTCTCTACCACGTCTGTAACTAACATTTGTCGACTAACAACTTGGTACATAATTTTCTATTCAAGTGAAGAGAGAGAGAGAGAGAGAGAGAGAGAGAGAGATTGTTTTAAGTGAGCAAGTACAATTTCAATGTTCACTTAAATATCTCAGATATTAAGAGGCATTACTACTTACGCCCCTCTCTATATCTCTCTCTTTCTCTCACACGCACACGCATACACATACACACACACACAAAACAAATACACATGTTACCATCAGTCAATGTCATCTGTCTGTGTCTCTGTTACTCACATCACACACGACACTAGTGTGTAATCCGAGCTCAACTCTCTCTCTCTCTCTCTCTCTCTCTCTCTCTCTCTCTCTCTGTTGTTTTTTTGTTATCCTATGAGTACACTTGAATGAAGTAGACCAAGAGTGGCATAGACTTCTCAACTGTTTGTCGTAAGTGGGCTTCACTGGATGATGATGTTAATTACATGAAATTTTAATGAACACATTTATATACATACGTATTTCATATATATATATATATATATATATAATATATATATATATATATATATATTTATATATATTTATATAATATATATATATATATATATATATGAATGATCGATTAACTAATTTTCTTTTCTATTTATATAAACTGACAAACAGACAAATAATACATGTATATACTGTATAACGGTACGCCTACTTTTGAATGATACGTAATATGCTTTCAAGCATCCGACACACTTTGGTGAAACTTATAAGTTGAAAAAATAATAAGAATCAAGCACTAAACACTAGGTTTTTTCATGGATTCGTGTACCAAACAAATACAAGATAGCAAAGCTCAGTGTGACCTTGGCAATAGTGCAATGTTCTGTTCCAAATATTGGCCTTATGTTGTCTAATATGTAGTGTACGCTTATCTTCTCTTAGCGCTGAATGTCGTAAAAATACTAAATTTATATATTTGCATTACAAATTTATCCATATAAACACAAATTCTCCTCTGTCCTCATACACCTGACAAAACTGAGATTACCAAACAATTCTTCTCCACCAAAGGGGTTACTGCCCTGTAATTGTTCAGCGGCCACTTTCCTCTTGGTAAGGGTAGAAGAGACTCTTTAGCTATGGTAAGTAGCTCTTCTAAGAGGACACTCCAAAATCAAACCATTGTCCTCTAGTCTTAGGTAGTGCCATAGCCTCTGTACCATGGTCTTCCACTGTCTTGGGTTAGAGTTCTCTTGCTTGAGGGTAAACTCTGGCACAATATTCTATCTTATTTCTCTTCCTCTTGTTTTGTTAAAGTTTTTATAGTTTATAAAGGAGATATTTATTTTAATGTTGTTACTGTATTTTAAATATTTCCTTTCCTCACTGGGTTATTTTCCTCGTTGAGGCCTCTGGGTTTATAGCATCCTGCTTTTCTAACTAGGGCTGTATCTTAGCAATTGATTATATATATATATATATATATATATAATATATATATGTGTGTGTGTGTATACACACACATATGAATCTCAATAGAAATAGATCTCACGACAGACCCAGTAGCCTTATAGGATTACAGCGCTTAGTTCAGTATGTACTCCAACATCTGGTTAACTTAATCTTCTTCGCAGCTCAAACAACAAAGCTCTACCAACACAGTATAACAAAATAATAATAAACAAAAGGACATTACGTTGCGTAGAAGTTTGAGAGGCAATACAACACCTCAAAATATATAAGTAAATAACAATATATAAATAAATGCATGCGTAAAGAATGAGCTTTGTACAGTATATAAGTACAGGGCGTGAATTCAATAGCATAAAGAACACAATGACAATCATGTTTTCAAAATCACTCGAAACTAATAAAAAGGGAAATAAAAAAAAAATTCTATATTACTACTCTCAACAATCAATGGAATTTTGTAACATGATATCTTTAAATACCATCACGTTTCATTGTCCAAAATGCTGGAGGTCAGATTATACATCTTTGTAATACTCATTAATAATCCATGTCTTTACGTGCACAAAAAAATGGCGCTATATGAAATATCATGAAACAAACAATTACGTTGATAGCAATATACTAACAATTTATTTCTCTGAAGAAACAATAGGATAGCAAGCATCATGAAGAGGATTAAAAGACATTACAACCGTACAAGCAGAATAGACGAGTTTCAAGCATCTCAGAATATACAACAGCGTATGCAGGATTCAACATAATATGAAGAAAGATCAACGGAAAGTTCAGAAGACAACTCATAACGACTTTACACCAGGAAATGAACCTAATTCGGATTCAAACTCTCCAATTCCTCCTTCAGGAGGTATAAGAAATTTGCAAGAAATACATCATCAATCAACAGAAGAAATACAAGACTCACTATAAAACATCCCAGTATCCAAAATACCAGAAAAACAAATTCAATAAAAGGAACATTAATATCAGATCTCCGTAATCCAAATACAAGGCAAACCCAATTAATTAGCAGATATAAAGGCTGGCATCCAAAACATAGAGCAAACTAGCTCAATACAACGGAGGATTAATGGATAAAAAGTATGCAGGAGACAAAATACCCAAACAACAACACAGATGGCGAAGAGTATCTTTATTTGTTCCTCGTGAAGAATCTCGATCACTTTACTAAAAAATATAGTGCAATGGAAAATTTAATAACTAGAAATCATTGTCAATATATTTAAAAGCATAAATATAATAGTTAATTTGAAAATAAAACTAAGGAAAATAGTAATTTCATCTTAACAGAATTAAACAACGAATGGATAAAAAAATAATTTTTACAATTCAATATGTTAATGTTGCAAAATCATTATTATACTTGCTAACTTAAAGACCAAACCAAGAAAAATTACCATTATATAAATGAAATTGTGGTTAAACACACTTTTCATAACTCTAACTAAAACATATCTTCCCAACTATTCCCAACCATGGTTAGCTAGCTAAATACCCTTATTGTTTCAGCCAACTTCCCTATCAGTTAAAAAAATTTTATGAAGGAAATATCTTCATTTCACCCGTACTTACAAGCACCATAAATAAAAAAGTTACTAATCAAGGGCAATATTTATTATTCGATCTTAGAACAAAAGTCTAAATGGCTAGATACGAAACAACAACAAAATAATGTAATTATATGGTAACTTGCTATCGTAAAACAAAATTAATCACCATTAATTAACTTCAAAAGAAACTTTACTGGTTAACAAGGAAAAACCTCCCACCAAAAGTGTATTCCGAAGTCTGACAACCTTAATTTTAGTTTCTAAAAATACCAGAAACAGCAACAGGCAAAGATAACAAGGACGAAACACTCAACATGAACGAAAATTAAGTGATTCCGCATCACGTTTTACCATATTTGCAATGAACTAGATGAATGTAAATACTACTGATAAAAAATATTTGCAATTCATAAAGTAAAGGTAAATGCCGCAGCTATAAATCCACTTTGCAAACATATCACTCTATCCACTAATGAGGTATTAAAAGAACTAATCTGCTTCAACCAATGGATTTTCTGGAGCAAATTATAATCCACAATTTACAAGTGATTCATAATATCAACGGTTTTAAAAAAGGAAAATCTATAAAAATCGATTAAATCCAACATCACCTGTAAGGAGAATTTGAACATTGATATAATGATTATTTGATCAAATCTGAGAGAGAGAGAGAGAGAGAGAGAGAGAGAGAGAGAGAGAGAGTCTGTCTAACATTACTCTTTTTAAAGCCCACTGAAATACACAACAAGGACAGAAGACTCAAACAAAGCATTAGTCTCCAGTAGCGTTGGTCCGTTACAGCGGGTTCCCTGCTACTCACACGACGGTATATATCTTCAGGGATAACGTTAGAATTAATGACAAAACTTTCATACGAGACAATAAAATCAAAACAAATGATTTCCTAACGTACAGTTTGTTTACTGCTAATTAGCCCATCTTCACCTTGACACAAAAGCCGCACTGGGCCAAAAGCAAATATTTCTAGGTTTCCCTTTGAACAATATTCACTTACTAATAGGGTCTCGGAATGTCATTACACATTTGTAGTTTCTATAATCGCGTTATAGTCTGGATTTGTGAATTTGAACTAAAAGATCTAGCACTGGTGCTTGGGAGATCATTCTTAAATCATGTGCTACTGGGGGGAAACCCCGGCATCTGTAGTATGAAGTAAAGATTTAGAAATTGGACAGCAATATGTCAGACAGGAAGAGGGAAGAGAGGTATAGTAAATGGATATAAAGTGTCTTTATTTATACTTACCAGCATCTACCTTTATAAAATATAAATCCGATTTTCTTGGCCTTGAAAAAAGGAAAACCTGTAACATTTTAATGTAATATTGTTCGTTCGTGATCAGGTTACAGAAATGTTATCATATTTCAATTAAAACCTAATAAACAAAAATTTAATCTTATATCGTGTAAAGTTTTCTGTCTCAGGAAACTCAATTATTCATACATACTACATTTTCTTACATTCACGTTATCAGACATGAAGTAACATATTTTCCAAAGGCTTTTCTTTCTCTCAGTAAAAAAAAAATAAACATTCAACTCTTTAGTCTAATATATTAACTAAATGAATAGATGGCTCAAAATTAGAATATTCATCATAAAGATGAAAAAACGAAACCCAAAAATAGTTTGGTTAAATAAATAAACAATCGTTTAAATTGTAAACTATGTCAAAACTTACAGAATGAAATCTAGTCTTTCTTATCCTAATCCTTTTCCTTGGTTTCACTTAGCGCTATTTTATCTATCACAATGGCACAGATTACTTCAATTTATCTGCAAAAACATCACGGAGTACATCATCAAGAGTAAACTAAAGCGATAAGAAACTCACGACCTATCGCAGACTTGCAAAAGCAAAGGTGGTGAATCATAAACAACAAGAGAGATGGCCATGTCAAAGGAAGCTCCTCCATGCGCAAGAAACGCCTGATAAAAAGCACACGGGGGGAAAAAAGGCCAGTACCCAAGAGGCGGAAAGACCGTGTTACGTATTAAACACGCATCCAACTGAGGCTGGCCAGCTTTTGTCCGGACAACAATACACCAAGGGGAACTTCAGTTGCCTCAGATGCATTCATGGAACCTCATAGGGATTACCCACGACCAACTCCCAGCTCCCCCTCATGGCCCAGGCCACCCGAAATCCAGCAATACTAAACATTTTTCTTTTCATCATAAACAAGTGTGAAAAACAAATTCAGACAGAAACCTTTTGTGGAGAAAAGAAACTATATCAAATAATTAAGCTTTAGTGAAGGAGGAGGTCATTTCTTAAACAGGTTGTGTTGAAGATAAGTGTGCCATACTCACCTTTAATATCAAAAAGGATTTTTTTCCGATTAACGCATTTTCTTTACACGTAAATAAAATAATTATCGGACGGACATTTACAGTCTATATTATAAAGTTCAGCAGTTTTTCCAAATACAGCTGTGTATCTACTTGGAGCCGGGGGGGGGGGGGGAGTGGTGGTATACCGATTGATAAGAGCTGGAGAGATACTATTCCTGCAATGGATGTTTAAAACATAGTATCGATGAAACTATTCTATTTTATATAAGTATTTTCTTTCGTCTTTTCTTCCAACTTGCGACATTAGGAAGGTTGAAAAGCGTTACTAGCAGCACTGCACATCCTTCGATCGGCCCTTTTCCCTTGAAGTAACACAGGAGCGTCTCATCTCCCACATGACCTTGCACCGAACGAACTCGACAAAGACCTTTCCCTGGGATGAAATTCTCCCTCCCCCCTCTCCCCACTCTCCATCTCACGACAGGTTGAAGCATCAATCGTCATTCTTAGCGTATTGAACAATGAACGAAACGAACGTTAAAAAAATAAGAATTTGGCCTCTACAAACTGGTACTGGGGCCTGTGAGGCCATTCATTGATCAAGTGTCATGAAGTGTCATGAAGTGCGGTTACACTATGAAGTAAAAGTTAAGGTTGGACGGCAAGATGGAAGAATAGAAGCATATAGCAGTTATATTCAACAGATATTAGTAATATTAATAACAACAACAACAACAACAACAATAACAACGGTAGTAGACTCACTGTCATAGCAAATTCCATTTTCATGATAACTGACTAAGGTCACATCCCTTGAACAAAACAAATAGCACAGCACGTTTTATCATTGCGATAATAAGTAATTTCTATTCTCATGTTGTGTTAACTCGCACAATCAATAGTTATAATCATTATGATTATTAGCTTAGCTACAAACCTAGTTAAAAAAAAAAAAGCAGGATGCTATAAGCCCAAAGGATCCAACTGGGAAAATAGCCCTGTAAGGAAAGTACATAAGAAAACAGATAGAATAGTGTACAAAAGTGTACCCTCAAGCAAGAGAATGCTAACCCAAGACAGTGGAAGACCATGTTATATAGGCTAGGGCACTACCCAAGACCAAATAACAATGGTTAGAATTTGGAGTGACCCTCTACTTGAAGAGCTGCTTACCATAGCTAAAGAATCTCTTCCACCCTTATCAAGTGAAAAGTAAAGAATTTTCCGGTTGTCGGATGTATGAGGAAAGAGGCGAATGAGTAAAGAATATGCCCGACTATTCGGGGATATGCGTATGGAAAGGAAAAATAAGCCGTAACCAGAGAGGGATCAAATGTACTGTAGTAATATATGGGCAGTCAAAGGACTCTATAACTCTATAAAAAAGTTGAATATTACTTGCGGCAATTAAATCCCGTAATTTAAATATATTGAAGTCGTACGGAAAGGTTATTGTTAGTACAATATACTAAATAAGTAACAACTGATAATCTTCACTTAAAAACGAAAATAAATCACGAAACGCCTCAAAGAATACTTGTGTAAAATAAAACATAAAGACATTACTGTTACACCATATAAAAAGCGTCTATATTTTGTTCGCTGTTTGTGTCTCTCTCTTGCCACAAAACAGTCAAGTAGAGAAATTCACCTTTTTATTGCGGCTAAATTTAACATAATTCACTAAAATTCTTTCGTTTAACTACAAAATGAACTTCAAAGATGTTCATTTCAATTTCTTTTTTGAACAACATGGCATTCCTATTTAACCTTCGGTTGGCATTCCCGCAGAATTTCTGAGAAATAGAAAAGGAAAAAATAACTCTACTACCTTGAATGTGTCACAAATCAGTAAGTTCTCAAGGCAGCAACCACAGGAACATCAGAATGCAAGGGAAAGAATAAAACATTCATGTTACTTAAATCTTAACATTGGAAGAAATTTACCCACAAAATGGTATGTTTTAAGATGGTGCAATGAAAAACGGAATACCAAGCATGGTTAGTTTGGAGCATAAAAACTGAGAATCGAAAAGGACTTTAACGCCGCCTTGCGATTCTGCCAAAAAAAAAACATCCTAATCATTGATAGACCAAAATCTTTTATTTTTTTAATGAAGTTGAAAAACCAGCAAGCCCTAATAGACAATGCTCTCACGCATCAAAATGTCAAAGTTAGTCTGGCTACGACTGTATAAGCTCAACAGACAGAATATTGACATATCGATGCAATATCTTATAACAAACAAACTCTCATAGGGTAAAACAACTATATTAATGATAATAATAAAAAATTTGGACGAAATCAGCATACAGTTCGAAATAATTTCGTTAAAATTACCGTTAGTTGTGTATGGACAAAAGAATCAATCTATGTACATGTGTGTATAATTAGTTTTTAGACCACAGTTTAAATATAATGAGCCACTTTATATAAACAGTGCTAAGGGTGTTTTTAAGATCTCGTAGCATAAATACAAATATAATAAAGTTTTTGAAACGAATAATAATTATAAAAAAAATAATGACAATAATAAATTATAAACAACGTAAAGAATTAATTACAAACTTATATCCACACCACGAAGTATTAACCCAAAGTGAAAACTCAAAAGATCTAGCCTAAGGAAATCTCTATAGTTCGAGAGAGAGAGAGAGAGAGAGAGAGAGAGAGAGAGAGAGATGTGGGCCAATACAACGACAAGCATCCAAGTACTTCATGTTTGTCCCTTTCAACCTGTCACGAAGTTTGGGAACCTTAAACGAAGTTCAAGCCAATGAGAAAGAGAGAGAGAGAGAGAGAGAGAGAGAGAGAGAGAGAGAGAGAGAGAGAGAGAGAGACGTGTTCAGTTCACATCAATAAAAGACCTGCCCGCTATACTAATTAACCTTAGTGTACTCCAGGGATCATGGCACCTCAGGTCCAATACAATAAGGACGGGAATCGCACACGACCGACAACACTAAAAATGAGTCTAACAAGACGTGCAAGGGAGGGGAGACAAAAGAAAGAGAGAGAAAGTGTGACAAGAAAACAAAATATCGGGTGAGAAACAAACAGGGAGGAAATAGAGGTCGAAAAGACGAGAGACTGAACATTCCAATTGCAAGCATATCTGAAAGCTTTCTTTCTCATATATAGGAAATATTAGTGAAGCAGAAAAAGTCTAAATTTGCAATCGAGCCTAAGAGCAAACACAGACCAGTTCCTGGAGTTTGTACAGCACCCAAGTATTAGGCCTAATATAGAAGGTGATCCCAAAGTCTGACGGGAAACCGACAGCTTCAGTGAATGTCAGGGTATGACCAAATGTCTTTATTTTGAGGATTGTAGACCATAAACTTCTGTAATACAACTTTTACTGCTTCAATGTACACCTTTTCTATTTAGTATTTTCAACTTTCATAATGTTCATCATTATTAAGAATAACAAAATCATTATGTATATAAAACTATCATGTGTTAACACCATGCTAAATATTCTCCAATAATTTTAATCTAGATTAAACTCAAGATTAAAACAAAATCCTTTATCAAGAACTTAAAAACATCAAATTCTGTATTCTAAATTCATTATTTTTCGTAAAAGGTACCAAATCTCGGCAATAGTAGACCTTGAAAAAAAATACGCTTGCTCAAATGAATGAACTCTTAAGCACGTATCCAAGCAGAATGTGGTAAACAACATTAAGTAGAATATATAAAATAATTCCATTAATCTCAGTATCAAATATTGTTAATCAATAATATTTTGTTATCAATATAACTAGTAAAAATTTTATTATCTGAGGCAATAAATATATTGAATTCTTTATAGAAAAAAAATATAAAGAGAAGCTTTCAAGTTTTTTTAATTTAAATCTCTGATAACAAAACGTGAGAGAGAGAGAGAGAGAGAGAGAGAGAGAGAGAGAGAGAGAGAGAGAGAGAGAGAGAGAGAGAGAGAGAGAATTGAACGGCATAGGCAATGCAAGAAAGGGGAGAGAAGCAATGGGACGAAATGTGAAGGATAAAGAGCTCGAACGTCAAGTAAAAGAGGTGGGAGAGACAGAGGGGGAAGGGGATGAATGAGGTAGAGGAATAAAAGGAGAGAGAGGGAAGGGTGGCAAGAGTGGAAGATGAGGAACGGTGAGCAAAGGATGATATGAGTGGTCCTTCCTGCCCCCGAACGGACGATTATTAAGTGCGCTGGAGGAGGAGGATGAGGTGGAGGAGGAGGAGGGGACCCTAACACAGCCTGTCTCTGTTGCCACGACTCCCTCTCTCTATTCACCTCCCCTTCGAACATTCATCTGTGCGTCAATATTTCCATTCGTGTAGCACATACAGACACAAACAAACAAACAAACAAATAAACAACTTTCCTAAAAATATCTATTCTAACTCGCGAACTTAATCCGAATTTACGCCCCAGCGCGCAAACTTTTACAGCAATGAGTGAGTGACCTTTGACCTTTGACCTACTAAAAATCGACGGTCGAAAGGTAAAAGTGAATGAATGGACCAGCAACAACACGAGAAAGAAAAGGGAGCAGGAGTAAAAATAACACCAAAATCTCATCATGACGTCGGCCTTGGGAGGTCCTCTCCCTTTTCCACGTCAGTTATTATCATCACTAAAAAAAAGGGGGAGGGGGTCACGAGATAAGCATATCGTTTAAGCAACGGTGGATAAAGTGCACAGTTTTATTACAGTCATTAAAGTCACGGGTCTGCTAGATCATTTGGGGGGTTCGACCTCCTTTTCTATAGCATGGATGTACAATGGTATGTATTTCGACAGGGTGGTATTTAAAGTTGTTTAGTAATGTATTGGTCATATTTTTATCAATAAAAATAAAAGAAGCAATAATGAGACCATAACGAAGCAGATTTCCTAAACGGTATATAACTTTTTGTTTAAATCTTATATGTATACGTAAACAGCCCCATAACTAGACATATATTTCGGGACTATTACATGTACACACTCATAGACATGACAGTAATTAACAAACACATAAATCTATATATAAACATAATTTTATATATATATATATATATATATATATATATATATATATATATATATATATACATATATATATATATATACTTTTCTATAAAGTATCATATCGTAGCACAAAATGCGAAAAGGTAGCACACAAAATATCAGAGATAAAGTATAATTCTTACACGGGCAACGGAAAAGGAACCAAATTGTTTTCTGTATATCCACGGTCCGTAAATGAATATATCAAGTGTTAATGTAGGGAATACATTAAGTACTCATATATCCGGTCTATTGCCAAACACGCATAGCTTGGATATTGCCACAAGATGAATTAGCATGCCATTAATATACAACATATATTGGCAATGGACGATATTTTAATGGGCCTTCAACAATTAACCCTTCCGTTAGCCAACACACACACACACACTCTCTCTCTCTCTCTCTCTCTCTCTCTCTCTCTCTCTCTCTCTCTCTCCATAACACACATACTATTATGTCTATAGCAACCGAATTCCTAAACACGCCAAAAGCATTTTTATTCAATGAATGACTTCCTGCCGGTTAAGTACAATCAACCTAAAAGCATAAAAAGTTTGACAAATACTATCAGAGCCAATAATTACATCATTTTGAAACGCCGACGCCCAGTTTCCACACCACTGTAACACAAAAGCTGTGTTGATGTGACGAATGGTACATAGATACATAACAGGAATTCGAAACAGAAAGCCAATAATTCATTCTGGGTTTTTTTTTCCGAAAGCGAAGGGGCAGTTACATAAGCATAGTGAACAAGCAAACACACACACACTTACACAGTCTAAATATAGTTTTACCTTCCCAACACCATAGAGGAATACAATTAGCCTCTGTTTGGCCAAAGAACTTTGTCTTGTCTTCCCTGCCGCCCTTACCTGAATTAATAATACATTTACAGTAGCCACCTTTGGCTATTTAATCCTCGCACTTAAAAAAATAATTAAATGACTAAGACGCAGTCCTCTGTTCTCCAAATCCGCAACAACAAATCCAATATCTGCAATATTTATTGGGGGTTATCTATAAATATTTCATTTATATATGTATACATATATACACATATATACATATATATACACGTGTATGTGTATATGTGTATATATAACATATACATACATATATATAATATTACAGATATATATATATATATATATATATATATATATATATATATATATATATATATATATATATATATATATATATACATATATATATATATATATATATATATATATAATTTCACAAAAATAATTTCCTCCATAATGACTAAAACACAGTCCTCTGTTCTCCAAATTCGCAACAACAAATCCAATATCTACAATATTTATTGTGGGTTATCTATAAATATTTTATTTATATATGTATATATATACACATATACATATATAGACACATGTGTATGTGTATATGTGTATATATAACATATATAAACATATATATCATATTACAGATATATATATATATATATATATATATATATACATATATATATATATATATATATATATATATCACAAAAATAATTTCCTCCATAAAAAGTGTAAACAAGACACTTTTCAAAAATTATTAATAATCACTTAAAAACAGTTCGACGAATACAAAAAACAACTCTTTTTCAGTGCCGATAAAAGAATAGCATCCATTATGAAAAAAATAAAAATATTTTGATTAAAAAATATATCAGACGTGTTAACGTTCACCCAACGAAGCAAGTATGGAAAAGGACTGAAACTTTCAACATTACACCATACCTCCCCCCCCCCTTCCCTTCCTTTATCCTCGTTCCAGGTAAATTGGGCCATAAGTAATACAAGACGTAAGTAATCTAAGCACCGTCAGAATCCAGCAATGAGAATTACAGGCCAAGGAGGAACAACTTAAATTTCGAACACATTTCGTGGTTTCATCTAAAATAAACAACATTGTTTATGCCCCTTGCATATCAATGACACATATACACATGTATATAAACATATTGCAAATTATACATACATACACATATATGTATATATATAATATATATATATATATATATATATATATATATATACATATATATATATATATATATATATATATGTACGTACATATTTGTATATATATACGAGAGAGAGAGAGAGAGAGAGAGAGAGAGAGAGAGAGAGAGAGAGAGAGAGAGAGAGAGAGAGAGAGAGAGAGAGAGAGAGAGCAATTCATGGTTCAAGAATCACGTGTTGTTCCCCAACCTGCGCTATATTTTTGGTCCCTCTGCCGACACCAGGGGGCCATCCACGCATTCTAAATGCCAAATATATATACACAGTATACACGCACGCACACACCCACAGACACACACACGTACAAACATGCCAGACTTTAAATGGCTCAACTTGAGCACAATACAAACTCTCTGGGACACACACGAGGCGGTTGTTAAGATACTTGGCGAAAATCAAACTGACAAGATGTGAAAGTAAAGAGACAAGCAGCATACTTGTCTTCAAATAGCCTCAATTAAATAAAACTTTTTCTTTCACATGACACTAGCTTCATCTGTCAATCATAATAATTGCGAACACTCAAATATGCGAATGACCGGAAAAGGGGAGACCGGGAAGGTTAAGACAAACTGTATAAGTAACATTCATAAAGATAATAAGAAAATAAATTCATAAAGTTACTGAATGTTTCATTTTCTCTTAGGTGTCTAAACAATTTCTCCATCTTCTTCCTTTCTTTTAAGAAATACCTACTGAAATAGATTCTTCCTCTGTAACAGAAACTACAACCAAACATTTATAAAATATTTTAACCAAAAGCTAACAAAACATGAAATAAAACAGTGGTAATAAATTAGGCAAGAAAAAAAAAACACTCAGGTATAGATACTTTCGTCTTCTAATTCGTGCTGGCCGATAGCAAAGCTGACGCCAAAAGTCATTAACCAAGAAAAGACTCCCAAAGGTGGTCTGTGCTATGTGGCTTTCCCATTACTACTCCTCACCTTTTCAATTCACTCAATCTATATTACCTAGTATTTCTTGAGAGAGAGAGAGAGAGAGAGAGAGAGAGAGAGAGAGAGAGAGAGAGAGAGAGAGAGAGAGAGAATACAATGACATTACTTCTATTCAGACAAACTCACAGGTGATTATGCGAGTACTGTACAGTGTATGGTTGCAAAAGCTTAGTAAATACGCATTTGTCCTCACGTTGACCAATAATTAGAGAAGACCCAAATCTAGCTCATCTTAGCAAGTGAAACTACTAAACAAACACCAACGATAAAAGAACAAATAATCACTGAATCACACCTCCCGTCCCCCCAAAACAACAAAAATCTATCTGGCATCCTATCTGAAGCATTGATCACAGATTTTGCAACGTAACAAAATTCCTTATATTCCTTATGTCACTGAAAACACACAACGTTTCAAAACTCTCACACTGACTAAGGAAACAAACGTTGAAAGTATGCTGTTAACAGAAAGGTATGCCCTCTTCGTGAGAACTTGTACTAAAATTCACACTTGGAAATACTGGTCTACCTCCAGCCCTAATCGTTTCAAATCTTTCATTTATGGCCATTGCTACTTTAAACATATCTCCTTTTAAGGAACCCTGATCTAAAACCACCATAACCTCAATATACTAAATAACAGTTTAAACACTACCAGCATTGTCCTCTACCTACTTGTGTAACATTACTCTGAATACATCAAACTAAATACTATATAGATGTTATCCATATATTGCCTAACTCCTGCAGCTAAAGAGAAGAATTGCACTGAGAGAAACTAGGGACACCAAATTCCACGAAGATTGCGTCATTGTACAAATATCTGTTCACCCTGCTTAAACATTTATTGTTAAAGCTTATTGTAATAACAGCAATAAACTTTACTTTGCTACGATATTCACAGCGAAGCATTATGCAATTAAGAGCTCGTTTGACAGGTAAAAAAAAGTAAAATTCAGGACAAGATATCTTGTAATCCGAGTAAGCAAGATCATGCAAACAAAGTATAACTCTACTATCAAATCCTAAATAGTCGACAGTACCTTCGAACTTCTATTAGGTTTACTGGAGGGAGACACTTACAGAGTTAATAAACACTACAATGATGTATTACAAAAAAAAAAAGATAATATTTTAAACCTTCAAATAGTATATACAGGGAAAACTAAATTTATAAAGACATGTGTAGGCATACAAACATGAGGAAAATATACTGTTTTGATGCGTCTTTCAATAGGATGAAATACATTCGGATGTATTCATATGTTCATTACATGTATAGGTGTATATAAATAATATATTGTGTTTGTATATATATATATATATATATATATATATATATATATATATATATATACACACACAGTGTCTGTGCGTAAACGCATATGCATGTCTAGTTCGAGGTGTTATAACATCCAAATACAAAGCTAAGGCAAACACAGCCGCCTGACAACGAACAGTACGACAGAGCCGTCCATTTCTAAGAATTGCCCACTTCCAACCAAAATATACTGTAAAAGAGATATTTACTCAAGGATGAGAAATGGACGTAAGATCAAAGGTCGCTCAAAATTGGCAGAAGCAAGGAACAGTGACATTGCCCTATCAAGAAGGAAAAGGCCTTGACACTGACCATATTACATATGATCAGCGCCCAAGCCTCCTCTCCACCCAAGATAGGACCAAGGAGGGCCACGTAATGCTTGCTGATGACTCCGCAGATAGACCTATAAGCTACCCCAAAACCACCCCGATCCTTAGCTCACAAGGATGGTGAGGTTGCACCGACCAACGGAACTAACAAGTTTGAGCGGGACTCGAACCCGAGTCTGGAAATCACCATGCAAGGACTTTTCTTTATATGACTTGTACTTTTTTGGAGAACGAAGTCATTTGGTTTAATTGACTTACTGAATTCCTGAATGATGATTTCTATTAAATTGTCTTAATATAGTAGGGTGACTGAAATGGGCAACTGATTCGCTTTTTATGGCGTAACTGTAAATACTAATCTAATATCTCAACAAAATATTAAATCTAACAAACGTCAAAATTACGTAATATATATTGACTTAAGTACTACAAAATCTACAGGGAATTAATTGCCTTGGAAATTTAACTTTCCTGTAACCATACCAAAATTATATTAGCGATTAAACTAACTTTAATGTATAAAGATAATTGTAAATATTTTTAATGCATAAAGATAATTGTAAAGATTTTTAATTCATGAAGGTAAGTGTAAAGATCTTCAATGCATAAAGATAATTGTCAATATTTTAAATGGATAAAGATAATTGTGAGGATTTTTAATGCATAAAGATTATTGCAAACACTGGACACGTGGATTATCATTATCTTTATGCGAACATACTTCAGGGTTATCCTTTAGGATGAAATTCCTGGTTTTATCAAAGCTGATAAAAATGACGCAAGTAGAGTTGCGACTGATAAAAGCCTATTAAAAGATTAACAACATAAGATAAGAATGGAATGTCTTCTGTGCCCAATCATACTTTCTTTTTAACTAAAAATATCAATGATGACACATCGACGTAAGCCTACCCTAAGACCAAAGTTTAAAACTTAAGACAAATTACTAAGGTGTGTTTATTTATCCAACTTAATCCACCTAGTGCCAGTCTATACAAGGTCAAATTCAAACATGTATCTCGATTTAAAATTTAATTAGTTATCGATATTTTATGGGTAGTTTATTACACATCATTGCGCATTACATTTTTTTTTAACATTTGTTATCAATGTATTAACAATCTATTTCAAACATTAGGGGTGCACCTTGGTTTATATAAACAACAACAACAACAATAACAACAACAACAGCTACAATAACAATAATATCTTCTGACGAAGACAACATCATAAAAAAGGCACAACTAATGGAGTGTTTCACACGTCCAGAGCAGACGCCGGGAATATGACTCACCCAACACTGTGACCCTGAGAGAGAGAGAGAGAGAGAGAGAGAGAGAGAGAGAGAGAGAGAGAGAGAGACGCCCAATGTCCTCTTCTAAAGGCCTCTCTCATTACTATACACGCTCCGCTCTGTCTTTCCCTCGTTGGAAGACTCAAATAGTTTCCTGTTTTCGGGTAACTGCACACATTGCAAGGCTTCATAATCAATTCCAAGAGCTGGGTAAAAAGCAAGTGTTTAATCAATTTCTTTCCCCAGAAATAGAGTTAAATAGAATTATGTAGCGATAATATGATCATTCACTGACACGTTCACATAAATTGGCGATACACGTGGCAAATTAGTCAGTTGATGGCAAAATCCAATAAGAACTTCGAATGAATGAGAAATTCAAACAAATCCAATTTCTATACAGAAAACAAACGTCCGAGCAATTACCAAGCTAGCGTGAAGCGATTCAGACAAACAGGCTCCGAAAAGTCCGAACCCGAATTTTGCCACACTGAAACGAATAAGAAGCAAGCCATTTTGGTATTTCTTGACTAACAGCTGCAATTGTTAAAACTAATAAGAATATTCACATGTACCTTACTAGGTAAATTCTTCATAAAGCAATATATATACAATATAGTAATCGTGTGTGCATATATATATGTATATATATATATATATATATATATATATACATACTATATATATACAATATATATACATACTTGTATATACAGTATATACATAATATACACAGTGTGTATATATATATATATATATATATATATATATATGCGCGCACACATATAAAAGAACATACAAACAAAATCATTTTATAACTTATTCAAGTCGCATGACAGTAAAAGCGTTGAAAATTTACGGCTGTCATCTCGCCAAGATTTGTCCCAAAGTCTAAATCAAAAAGCCAAAAAAAGATATTTGAAGGAAACATGGCAACCAGAAGAGAAGGGAGATGCAAGACATACACTGCATGTCTCAGGTTCGAAGAAGACTAATGCAGTTATTAAACTAGACTTTTAAAGAGATATTTTTTTCCTATAAGCTTCTACTATGTACTACAACGTACACTTTATTATAAGAAGCGTTTGAAAAGAAAGCAGGAATTCTCCGCGACCAACTAAGGCACAGATACATTCCAAAGATCTATCGAAGCATTATAATGACACTGGCGGGTGCATGTACCCACAAGTGCAAAATCACTCAAAATCTACAGCAACTATTTTCAGACTATTTATTCACCTACTTTGGCTTCCAGCATCACTGGCGTTGGTTGGGACACAACTTACCGTTGCATTCTTTGCTGGAGAAATGTTCTGCAAGAAGAGCGTCGGTCCCTTATAATCTAATCCATTGCACACACAAAAATAACTAGCGGCCATCGCTAGGAAAAAGAATTCAATTATCTTGCAACATTTTCTTTAGAAATATTATTCCTTAAAATGAATATGGCTTTCATTGGCATAAATTCTTTTTCCAACTGACGGAAATTTATTTATGAAGAAGCTTGCAAACACTACAACACAGAACTTGCAGGGTGTCTAAAATACATTATGCCAGAGCTATACTTAAATGCAATGGATTATCTAGATATTAGCTGCAAGACACATCATTGGCAAATACATATCTCTATCTTTAAATCTCAAAAGCGAGTGCAAAAAAACAAGTTACTGGCAAGAAGAATACAATTTTGACACTAGCAACTACAGCTATTATATCAAAAATAAAATTCAGTATAAGAAATTTTTTTATAACTAGTGCCTATATTCTCAAATCAAATTACACTGCCACAGGGCTCAGGACTAGAGCAAAGAAACGGGGTTTTCAAAATTCTCATTCCCAACTGTTAATTCACTAAAGATGAAATACCATCGGGAACTGAAACCTGAAAAAAACCCTTCGCTTCTCTGTTATGGTCCAAAGGCTATGGACGGTAATTTTCTTTTTCTTGAGGATTCAGGCTTGGAATTATTCATAGGGCATAACACTTCTATTAGCTTTAACTACTACTTTTTTCTTTTTACTACAGTGCATTCTCGACATATCTATCAACGGCAATTGAAAAAATACGATCTAAAGCTATATACACACAAAGGAAACAACCATTTCTTTTAACTTTACATGACAAACATGCATATGTGCCATATACAAACCCAGCTTGCAGCAGATCACCAGGAAAATATATGAATTTTGGCTTATATACAAACTTTTGAATGACTTCAAACCATTGAACCATTGGCCATACATTGTTGAATAATTTAATTATCGACATATAAATCTAATGCAATCATTCTAAAAGCTATATCAATGCCAATTACTTTTTACTGAATTAACAATTTACACAGATAGACAGAAACTCGATAATAACTTCATGATGATCTACTAGCGAACCTCGAAAATTAAAACACGGATGGGCGGATGGTACTCACCTATCGAATATGGATGGTTTTTCCTTCTTGACGTAATTGGAGGGCACATAACCAGCCTGATTGCGGTTGTTCATTACCCTCCACCAGTGCTTGGAATCGTCCAAGAGCAAAAGGCGCTCATTTTTACGAAGGTCTAGCTCGTGGCTCCCCTGGGCAGTATAATCATACTTGGCGGTGACCCAACAGTCTTCACCAACTGTTTTTCCTGAAATGTGGAATTGGGCGAAATGTGAGAAACCACATTTTCGAGTGAGGCTTATGGTGCTTACATTTATAAGCACATTAAAAATCATATTCAATCATAGCCCCTATCACATACATACAAACGCAACTATATAGGTTTAATGAAAAGCGTATTCAATGACTGCATTGCTTCCATAACATACACACATCTACATACAGTATAAAGAAAAGAATATTAAATCATATAAGTGTAATGAAAGACGCATTCAACTTTATTTCTATCGTGTAATCATTCACACGTGTAAAGATAAAGATTGATTGACTGATTTTGAATTTTCTGGCATCCTGACATCGACGGTCATTGACGCCGATATTGTCTATTATAAATAAAGAATAAAAGATAATTCGATTTAAAACTATAAAAGCGAAGAAGTAAAGAGAAGCACATTCAATCATATACTTATGATGAAAAAAAAACATTCAATCCTAGATTCTACACCATACACATAGATTTATAAACATGCAAATAAACATTTAAAAACAGAAGAAAGAAATGCACATTAAAGAAAAGTCTCTCAGAAGCACATACATCAATAGACCTACGAATGTTCACGAATCCCTTCATACGTGACAATTTCAGAGAGCAAATCAACTCCACCCTAACCCCATTGACAATGCAAAAGGGGAAGAATGGAATAACCAAATCGATCCCACTAAATTGCGTCCGTTCTCTCTCTCTCTCTCTCTCTCTCTCTCTCTCTCTCTCTCTCTCTCTCTCTCTCTCTCTCTCTCTCTCTCTCTCAGGTCTACTACCGAGAAAGCGGGACTTTAAATAATAAACAACGGACTGGGTATCAAACAACGTGGAGAACTGTGGATGGAAATGTTCAAAGTAATGATCCTCGAGTTGGTGATCATTAAAAAAAGTTCGAGCTACTGACACTGTACGAATGTCCTCCAGAATATCTCTGAAGGCCAACAATAATAGTCAGGCAATATCAAACGTAATAATTCACTTTTTGAAAAACTATCCAATGGTCAATACTCTCTCAGTCTTGAAAAGACCTGTTAACCGAAAAAATTTTCATGGAAGCATATCAAAACTGACCACCTGAAGTAACAATAAGTCCCATTACACCACCTGATGATGAACTCACAATAAATGAAATTCCATTAAAACAGCTGTTATGAAACTGAAACCAAGACGGGTAACTCGATGCAAACCTGCCATTTCCAAATTGTCCTAAGAAAACACACACACACATGCACGCACGCTGTTTCTCTCCTGAGAAGGAAATTAACAGATGGAAGATAACACTGACCAGAAGTTAAGGAAGAAAACGAGGGTATGAGTATGGCACCCTAACATGGGATTGCCATAGACTCGTGTTACCAGCCCTTGAGATTAACAAAGAATACATTGTGTGTGAAAAAAAAACTGACTTTAACAACAGAATCAATATTTGTTTTTCTTTTTTTCTTTTTTTGCAAAAATATTTATATATAGAAGCTCTTTCAACTGAACGATTCAAATTCATTTCTGTGAGAGAGAGAGAGAGAGAGAGAGAGAGAGAGAGAGAGAGAGAGAGAGAGAGAGAGAGACTAAGCAGAGGAAATAAGAAGCCTCCAAAGTTTTCTTTCAATAGAAAGGTCTCTCTGCTACAAGAAATAGCCAAAAGAAACTACTGATACTGAGATAGAAAAAAAAAGTTGAAAGGGGTGAAGCCAAACGAGAATTCCTCATAGATAACAACCGTGACTAGAATTCCAAAGCGGAGGGAAAATACTACGACGGAGAACTTTGAATGGAGTCGATGCCATCTTTTTGATGGGGATATTACAGTATTTTCAGCTCGCACTGAAAAAAAAAAGATATAAATAACTGGATAATCTTATTAATAACTACTAACCCAAATCCGATTACAAAAGTTACTATTAAAGAATAACAATTTGTCCATAATTAACTTGAAGAGAAAAGATAATAGCATATCGTTAATCATCCAAATCAAATGAAAAATCTAATTTTATTAAAATTATCACTGTGAAATCCCAGAAACTAACAAGGGCGTCAGTGTACGCATAAAATCAATAGCAAATGCTGTCACTAACACACTACAAAACCACCATCAAAAACATATCTACAGTATAACAAATGTTATAAAAAGTTAGAAAGCCGCAAAGAAAAATTATAACCACTGGGAAAAAAAAGACTATATAAAAACTGTGATTGCTTACAGCATAGCATATATAAACGAAATCTGCATCCAACAATAAACGATTATGAATTGAAATGATAAGTGGTCAATGCCAAATATTACCAAAAAAATAATACCAAATGACAACGACACTTAAAAGTATTCAATCATTGAACAGAACTTCAATGAAAATTAGCAGGCAACACACAAATGACCAAAAATAACAATATTACAAGTGTTTTCAGACTGAATACCTCCGCCAAGACAAAAATACGACACCTAAACTGTGCCTTGTCTTCAAAATTTACAATCCTCTTACCCGAATTATAACTTTGGGCAAAACTTTGCCATTCGACAACTGTTTTTTATTTTTCTTATTTTTTTTTTTTTAGTAATAAAAAGTAATCAACGCCTAACAGCAACACAATCAAAAGTGAAAACCTGCCATAGAAGCTTCCTCTTACATAATACCCTGTTAACACTCATCAAAACGACAGATAACATGTTCACTAAATGTATCACACACGCAGCATGCCCTAACAAGAGGAATGACTGCTTGCATGACATGCATGTGGGCTGGCACTGGAGACAATACGAAGGGCACGACTCTTTTTCTCTAAACACAAGGGGCAAAAATAAAGTTTACGAGAAATCAACTTCTGTGTTACGAGAGAGAGAGAGAGAGAGAGAGAGAGAGAGAGAGAGAGAGAGAGAGAGAGAGAGAGAGAGAGAGAGAGAGAGAGAGAGAGAAGTTAACAATGACCCTAAGCATGCGTAAAAGAAATGTTTAAAATGTCACTGTTCAAAGGATACTTTCTACCATTAAATTCCCAGAACTCACCTTAGTATTGTTCGTTTCTAATATTTATTTATCATCTGAATGCATTACACCATCGCAGAAACGATTCATCCAACAGATAATAACCAGTAACAAGAAATTAACGTTATTTATACTGGATTTCGGCTAAAATTAACCTGAGTATTCAACCAATAGCTGGCACTGGGACTGGGACTTTACATCCGGCGAAGTCGTTATCTTAAACATAAAATCTCTTTAACACACATAGAAGTCTCGTTATAGCTTGCAAACTACATACCACGTCCGTCTTCTCCCGTGAAGTAGTTATAAATAAACAAAAATATAAATAAATGTGTGTGATAAGAGGAAAATCAATGATGCTTACAAAGTTACGATTTCAATTAAGAGCATTTGCAGAAAATTTAATAAAAAAGTAAGACTTTCTAAAGTAATATTTTTTTTTAAATGGAATATTTTAAAGAATATGCGAGAGATTTTATCTATATTGTTCTTTAACAACTGACCACATTGGTTTGCCAAAATATGCTGTGATGAAGATCAATGCATCAATTCCCAGGCACGATAACTAAAGAAACAAATTAATATGCGTCACCTCTAATAAGCGAGAATTAAGCCACAGTGCATGCAAATGAAGGAATTTAACCAGACAAGAGATAAAGATTATTCAGCGTTTACGGTAAACAAATCAAGAATATTTTGGTAACAGTTGGTAGAAGTGAGATTTCAATTGGATGCTATTTCACCTTTTTCTGCCCATGAAAACCAAAGGTTTCGTCTGTCCCAAACCAAATCTCTTTGATTTCTCTCCCCTAAGGACCATTTTCAGGACATTTAAATACTTAATCAAACCATCAATGGGTCTATACAGATTAATTCCTCATAATCCCACATCAGCTTTTAGAAATTCGCAGAATTATGTAACAAACATAATCTTTAATTAACTCGCCATGAGAAATCGAGATCACTTTTTTTCTTTTTTCGTTTTTTGTCTGGCTCAAAAGTCATGTCCTTCCCTCACCCCTGGTGCTTCAATGCACCACTTTCACCTCATCCCCTGAAGCCTCCTAAAGGGAATCTACGCAAACACCGTACTGCATTGCACTGATGATTTTATGTCTGAACAATGAGTCGCTTCATTTTCACTTCAATCTCTTCAGATTAATGTGAGCATAATCCACGTCTGGTCAAAAGTAGTATTTATGGTATTTACCGTCTGTTTAAATTTGCAGACAATCAAAACAAATATTCGCAGGCCTTCTCTCTTAGAATAGAAACAGATCTAAAGTAAATAGACTTTGAGAGTGCAGGCCTCCCCCACGGCAGATTATTTCTCGAGGTTAGGGTTAATTCGGTCGACCTTTCGCTCGACCATGACCTTAACCTTTGACCTAGGACCTTCAAAATTGAATCGCTTCGACGTCTCAATATAAAAATTAATCCCCGAAATTTTCACAACTCTATGAGTAAAATTTTGGCTACGAAGTTGTTCACAAACAAACAAACAGGGGTGAAAACATAAACTCCTCCCAACTTCATTGGAGGAGGTAAAAACCTACGGTGTCATTACAAATATGTATGTGTATTAGATTCTCTTATCTAGCTTCCATATTTGGCAATAACTATACCATACCGGAGAAATGTTACCTAAAGTCAAAATATATTTAGTGAAACTTAAATAGCTTTTACTCCTATTTTCCACAAGAGAAATAGTTAATATGCTTTTAATATCATAAAACTGTCCAAAACAAGAGACATTTCAAATAGCTCTTCCCACTGCGACTTCCGCAACCTCTTCAAATACTGAGAAGAAACTTACCTTCTTATGAATACAGATTATACGTAAATTCCTTTCGGTTCACCTTAAATTAATTGGTCAACAAACATAAGACTCAAAAATTGTATGAAATATTATGCTACTATGCCTTGGAAGAGATGCGATGATTAAATGCCCTTTTTCAATTTCACCATGACTTGACACGACACGCCATTAAAATTGAAAAAAAAAAAAAGTGCTCTTCATCCTTCAGTATTTGATGATGAAAATTATGACTAAAAATATTAGAAAGGTAAGTAATCAGGATTAGGATGGGATGTGCTAAATATGATCTCATGAGGTTTCTTTACCTCCTAAGTAAACGACAGGATTAAATATAAAAATCAACTATAACAAGGAGTATGATTAATGTCCAACTTCGCAGGGTAAAAATTTGTTTTTTGAATCCTCTCGGGGCAATTTTTTTCCGATCCCACTTTAATTTCTGGCTCGCATTTTTAATCTTCATTTTTAAAGGACGCATGATATAAAAAAAAAAAAAAGTATCTGCAGAGTCATCGAAATTAATTTCGACATCGTAGCGATACAAGATATTCTCAATTTGTATTTCAATCATGATGATGACTTATCATATACCTTAATCACCTACTAAGAGGAGTGTAAATTCACCTGATCAATAAAAATTATCAAGATACAAAAAGAAAGAGCAATTTCCTTTGAACATATTGCTACCATCGGCAAATATTCTAGCGTACCTGCTCCAGTCATATCATCCCTTATATCTTCCCAAGCGCGAATTGCAGCAGTTCTGAATAATCTACACAGTACGAACTGACTACTATATATCATGACCGAGAAAGTCTCTCTTGAATTCATTCATAACATTTAACACAGTATTATCGCCTAAATTCAAATAACAAATATATACTTCTAAATTATTAATACACTCTCTCTCTCTCTCTCTCTCTCTAGAGAGAGAGAGAGAGAGAGAGAGAGAGAGAGAGAGAGAGAGAGAGAGAGAGAGAGAGAGAGAGAGAGAGATACTCAAGTTAAAAAGCATGAATGTACAGTATGTGGTTATGGCTCTTCCCAGGGAAAGATTACCAACCAAATTTAGACACTCCTCTCAAGACAAGGATGACCGTGCACTAAATTCAAGTCTATATCATTCACATGAGAGACAGGCATCCTTTTACATTTAGCTGTTACTAAACTTGAACTCCTACCACTCATTCATTATATTAGCTCGTTCTCGACGATCTTCGCGTTTAAAGTAGCAGACGTCACTGTTCTTCCTACTGAGACTTTCAAGTTATAATAATGTGATCCTCACATTTTTCCTAAGAGGTCGAGAGATACGGCTGCTTCAAATAAGGGTTTTCCAGTTCAAGAATCTGTACTTTGTTAATTTACTAAGCAAATAGAGAAGACGTCAATGAAATATTTGCAATAACAATCGCTCTAAATGAAAATGAAAAAACTCAAACGTTTAATCTACAGGTCATTCGGAGAGTGTAACGTTCAAGAAACAATGACTGATAAACATGAAAGCCAACTATATAGCTATAGAAATAAAATCCTAACTATTCTAGTCTTATAAAAAGGAAACGTGATAGATGTTCATAAAATGAACATTACGGTACGCAACATGATACTCTAAATACTTAAGAATGTATACGGTAAAAAAATCTTGCAGGCCCGACAGGGCACATTGTTTTTTTTCCCCTGTGTTCTAGGACCATGAATACAACCCTTAAAGTAAAATAAAATAAGATACCGCTTCCAAGAAAATGGCATAACACCCACGACAATACAGTAGACTGTAGATGGTTAAACCACAATCAAAACATTAAAGTAAATACAAAATTTTCGCTATCATTAAAGCCCTTGTGATGCAATACAAGAAAAGGTTATATTGTATATATCTACATTACAATACTGAAGTGGAGATTGTTCATAGATAAGATTAAGATTAGCCTACGTGTGTGTGTGAGTCACCACCGAGCCCATCTACATGATAACAATAGGTACCATTAGATGAGAGTCGAGCTGCTCAAAAATTGCAAGTTATCCTTCATGTGCATGTATGTACACAGACGATATCCTAGATGTCAAACCTAAAATCGATAAGGCGTGTATTGTCACTGGTACCATTTTTAATCCCTTTATTCGTGCCCAGCCTCCAGTCGCAAGATATACGTAAACATTGCGTCCATGATCGCACGGGCAGGAAAAAATCGCCTAATAATACACAGCAAACAAATCAATGGCACGGATGGGACATTCAAAATCCTTTCATTAACACGTTCATTACTAGACATTAAAACATTTGTAGTATACCTACGTCACAGTTCATTTGTTTTTATATGAAATTTCTCAATTAAAAAAATAAGTTACTTAAATGGTTACTTATCGTAAAAGTCAATGTTCTAAATCCGTTAAAGGTTAAAGGCAATCAAGTTTAGAAGAGCAAAGAGAAAGTGAACTGAAGGAGAAACCTTTCTACTGAAAACATCTCTATAGCAATTTCATTCTCGTGACGAATAAATAAGAAAAGAAATGAAATGATAATGGAAAAATTATAGCAAATACATTTCATAAAAGGGTGCATTTCGTGGTCCTAGAATAAATGGCTATTGAATATTTTTCCAGCTATATCAATTATTTACAACGGCTGGTAAATCTAACGGGGATGACAAAACAGAATTAGATACCTGGTAGGTTTCAAATTCATATACTTTCTGATTTTCCTAACACTAAAAGACCTTCATATTTACGATGTGTTTATTCAGCTATAAAACTACTAAATAGATGAACATCTCAGTGGCCAAAACATGAAATGAGGTCCGAAAATTTCAGTGATTAGAAGCAAATAACTGCATCACTGGTATGGCCCTCTTATAATCAGGAGGTTTGTCCCTAACACTTCACAGAAACTGACTGACATTTGTCAAGAAATTTGTCTATGAAAAATGGGTACTCTTTTCTTAGAAGAGGGACTTCAATCTTCCATAACTTGGTTAGCCATTTATATCTATAAATCCACTTTGAAATAAGCACAGTAATAAAACATATATGATACAGTTTACATATAAATGACTACAGCACAGTATTTGGGAAGTAAAATCGTGTAAAAAAAAAACAGCATAATCCTTCAACAAGATCAATTTACCCCAATCTTAAGAGAACCCACTAAAAAACAAAGCAATTAGAATGACTCACTTTACTTCAATGGAAAAATTCAAGGAAACACCAAAATGAGCAATAAAAGAAAAAAGCCAAAACGACAGCATCCAGCAACTAATCAAGTCAATAATGTTTCAATCTGAAAACTAGTTAATCAAGGATTTATGACATTCAGTAGAGGAAATGAAACGAGAACTGAGATAAAAAAGAAAGGGTGCAAGAATTGAAATAAAGCAGAAATCCAAAAAGTAAATGAAGCTAAGGACAGAAAGAATACTGCAAAGGTTCTTTAAAATTGCCTGCAGTGCACTAAACCCAGTAAACCCCCCCCCCCCCCCCCCCGCAAGCTAACCTGTAGATATACTTTATGAACATTGATTATCAGCAATACTATACGCTTCAAATAATTCAGTCCTCACTTTCTAAATACTAATGAAATTTCATTCAAACTTCCTGCCACTACTATCTAACTGACATCAATGCATCATCAGATAAAAAATTAAACGTAACCACAATATTACCTTAGAGCCAAGATTCACATAAAATAATCAAAAGCAAAAACCACTCATACAGTATAAAACTCAATTGTTTTAAACTTTTACAAAAGTATGAATTATATCTGTTATAGAAAATACAGTCTATTAAAGCTTGTATTCCACAATTTGTATACAGTGAAAATTAGGCTAATTGTTACTTATATCCTCTACATTTATAACCTTAAAAGGACAAATCAAACAAACTGAACCATAATGAAAACTTTAAATTTAACATAAACTAACTAGAGTATTGATCTTCTTACATGCTTAGTATGTTACAGAGTAAACAGCAGGAGAAACCTGGCAACTCAAGAGGCAAAAGTTATAATGATTATGCAATAAATACGGCCAAGTTATTAGTTTACTCTTAAAGAGAATACACTTTTCTATGTGTTTCATATCAATAAAACATATAAAAACTCCCATCAAGGAAATCATCAGTAGACTTCTCATGGTGAACATCCTTACGTTGACCATGCAAGATTATATAAAAAAAAATGGGTTACTTGATCTTTTCTGTATCTTTACAAATAAAAATAAAAAAGAACAAAGAAAAGAAAGAACAATTTGTTATTTAAAATTTGTATTTACCCTAACAAGCTCTATCAAGAGATTGCCAATCATATTTAGTTTACCCATGTATAAACAAAAATATAAGGAATAGATATTATCATCAAACCAAAATAACTTTTTTTTTTCACAGCATAATAATCTGAAAATAATACCGTATATAGCATAGTCTCTGTAGATATCAGACAGAAAGGCTAGAGAAGGGATAGCTTTTTTGGATGGATATATCTTGTAGCCAGTTTTGCTTCTACATTTTCAGCTTTCTTCTGCTTTTCATTAATGTACTTCTACTTCAAACATTTCATAAGTAAAGCACTTACCTTGGCTAATTTAGTATATAGTTAATGGTTTTAAAAATTTCCTAACAACAATACAACCACCTATAAATTTTTTTAAATGATGCTTATGTTAGAATAAACTTCTAATAAAACTCCCTAATGTCCAAAACACAATAAACCACTAGGTATCATAAAAAGAGTTGAGCTTGATAGCTATGGTGGGCCTAGTAATAACATATACCACACCCTAGTTAGTCTACCCTACGCCTTCAAAAGATGAATTTCCACAGGGATTTTTTTCTTGACACTGTGGCACTATCACGAGATTATTTAGAATCAGAGACTGTCGAACTCATAATTAATAAAAATGTTCTGTAAGCAAAGAAAGAAGACTAATGAAGGCTACACGATATGCCAGTACTACTCAATGCTGCAAAAAATGGTATTGATATAGAAAATGAGTAACCTAAGAATGCAAGGTGCAAAAGATATATTACAAATAACAAATTGGTGGAAATTTGTGGTGTCCATGAGCTGGATTAATAGCAGACAACTCAAAGATTGAGATTGTTCAGGTATGTGAAGAGAAGGAAGGAGGAATAGTTGTTCAGAAAAGCAATACAGATGGCAGGACAAGATCTGTAGGCCAAGAATGCTAAAGAAAGCGTGTGAATTGAATAGATTAAGACCTAGGCCTAATGTAAGTCCAGGATGACACGAGTCCAAACCAAAGTGGGGAGAGCTCAGATCATATCTTCCGTAAATGGAATAAGCCATATCGGTAGGCATAACTAGCCTACTAGGCATACGAAACTAGAAACTAGTTTTGTCCTTGCAATACCTTTGTCTAAAATAGCATGAACCGTGGCAATTCTTCAATTAATTTCAAAATAAAGAATTGATCAATACCATGTCTGCAGAAAATAATAAGCTGCTAAAATATGTTCAGAATACACAGCATTAACGAGGATATGTGTAGCCTCATACGCTTATTCCTCATCAAACTCGCGAAGCCCGGGCTAAGGCGAGACTCAAAACTGCCATCCACGTCATATGTTACCGGTAATGTCAAAAATATTTCATTACATTCACAAACTCAGCATCTTCTGACAACAAAAATAAGAGTATTAGGGGATGACATCTCAACATGAAGCACCGTTTTGCGGTATTTTGAGAAGACAGCTATTCTGGCCTAAAGGAATATGATTCATCTAGCTTGAGTCCCTAACAAAAACAGCTAAGCAGCATCTTCCCACGCCTCTTTTCAAATGCACTTACACGTTTCCAAGCCGTGATATTTCCGCCGAGGGCCAGTTTCACATACCGATCGTTACTTACCTAGTTTTAAGCTGGACATGATTACAACATTCCCAATAATTCACAAAAATTCGCACAGCTTAATACATGTCACTCTCGGATGTTTGGATAATAATATAGACACTGTGATCCTAGCAGACAGATTTCGCGATCTCGATCCTTTAACTGTAAACAAAGTGTGAGTAGGTTTCAATCCCTTATAGCGCCCCAACGTCCTCTATTTAAGCGACTTGTGGTATTTCGATGCTTTGCTTTTTCCAAAATTCACCATCGATATTACTAAGAGTTTATTCTTTATAATAACTTGATTGCCAATGAAAGCAGATGTTCCTAAACTTTTCGTAATCGATATTGTCTAAGCGTTTTTATTTCCTGTGTAATTAGTTATGGCTTATTCATACATAATTGTATAAGTCAACACGATATGCGTTAAGATCATCACCCGGGTTCTTGATAAAAACACGGTGTAGATGCAAGAATGGAAGAAATATAATCGTCTAGAAAGTTTCTCATGAATAAAACCTCTTCCTTTTTTGGAGTGAATTTATGCGTTGCTTGAAATCACCTTGATTATCAGTCTCATAAAACAAATGGAATTTTGTTTTGCTTCCATTCAATTTTGTTTACCATTGCATCAAGACATTCAACTCCGTTTTCTCTGAGAAAGAAGACTGAATGAAGCTTCCGACAAGCCGTATGATTTCCTTTTTTTTAAGATAATTAACTTTGTGAACTGCTTCGTTATCGTTAATATTTCCTTCATGTACTAAATCAAATTCCTTGTAAGCTTTAAAATCTAAAACGAAAACGTTCTTTATAACTTCTTTTGAAAACAGACGGTGCAGTAACTCTATGGAATAAAAACGTCATGTTTCAACTATACTTTCACCCACTTTTTGTCTAAAATTTAGCAATAGTGTTAGCTGTACATGGAAACGTTTATGACAGCTGTGATTCCCACGTGTTGTATGAATATATTATGCACAAAGTGAGCATTTGGTGTAGCCTTTCGAAGAATTCAGACCAGGATAATGTGAGGAAATTAGAGCTACATAGTCAATTGTTGATTAAGTAGAGGTGATAAACTTTCAAGAAATCATAAACTAACGCTGCTGAATAAAACGGCTGCCATAATGGGCCGAATGGGCGCTTACAGAAGTGCCTCAGAATAAACGTAAATGGACGTACAGGTGATTCTCGTGTATGAACACAGCTGTTGATGGGTGATCGTCCTATATGTTCACAGCAAAGTTTCATGCAGAAAAAAATATGTTAATTACGAAAATAATCAAGGTATGTCTCTATAGTTTGGTAGGAAAATGAATTGGGAAAATCGTTTTCTCAGTACGTGCTGATTTACTCGGATATTTTTTTTCCTTTTTAATTGAAAACACCTCTGAATAGGACGATGGCTACGCCATGACCAAAATAGATTAAAACTTAGACCAGCATTTCCTATCAACTATTATTTACATTAACATTAAGGCACATTTTTACCTGTTAGTTACATTCTATATTCATCTTAAATAGCTTTCTCTTCTATGTCAAAACAATTTTTGGATAAAAATGTCTTTAATTGCGTTTGGAATAGCTGTAAATTGTAAAATATGTTTAGCTCTTATTGCAGCCTGCTAAAAAGTTTGGTTGCCATATGCTCAAAGATCTTTTAACAAAAGATGCAAACATCAACATTCTCACCATTATACTTTACTATTAACTGTATGATATGAATCACAACGTTGGACAACCTTGTTAGAATTTCATCAAAACTACTGGGAACTAACCAACAAACAGCACAACGCAAATATTAGATATATGTACACCAGGCTAAACACTAAATATTATAACCAGGCAATGTCGCAGATATAAATTACATAATACTACGAAAATCTATGATAAATAGTGATCTTTTTTTTACCTAAGAAAGAAGATTCTGAATGAAAATGTAATATGAAATAAGCCAAAGACATAAAGGGCAATGAAAAATGCGTGATAACACCATCATTTTAGCAAAAGATACACAGTGATTTTCCTGAAATGAATAGGTTACAGTGATTAAGAATAATTAATGATAAAAATTGTCCACAATAACAGAAAAAAAATTGCAACTTTTATGTAATCGACTATTCATCTACAAACTTCAGTCTAGATTCTCTAGAACATTATTTATATAAATTCCTTTCTATTGGCAATAATCATGGTTCTGTTCTGTTATCTATTAATTTTTATTGATTACTTCATCAAATCGTCTTTAGTTCACTTTTTCATCTATTCAAACTTTTAAAGATTCATTCAGGATGCCAGAAAACTCAAAATTAATCAATCAATCAATCATTCCTAAGCTCCTCTTCTCCATAAACCCTGAAACATTCTCCTGCTCTTCATACTTAGCCTAGCAATAATCTTTCTTTATTCATCATCTTTGATCTTGAAAGTTTATCTAAATGAGGATCATATAACTCAAAGGTCATAACTCTGACACAAAATTTTCACCCATTTATCAGGCTTGTCTCCATTGACAATGGACTTAATCTTTTTCTTTGATGAACATTCTGGGTGTGCAGAGATATCACAAAATCAAAGAGCTAGATATGCCCATGTGCATAAGTTATTTTCCTCATCAAAACAATTAACTTCGTTCTGATGTTTTGTCTTCATTCTTTTTGGTACTCAAACTTTGTGTCTTTAATGTTTTTTTTTTTCTCCATGTGTATCATCTTAGTAACTACTCTATCAAGAAATCATCTTAACACCTGCCATGCCACCTCTTCCAGCTTCTACTGTGAGTAGGTTTCTTCTTTCGACAGTGAAGCTTTGAAATTCTATTCTTGATTACATTCTTCATGACTCTAAGACCTTCCATACTTCAAGAGGAAAGTAAGTACCTTTCGCCAAGGCAAAAACTTACCCTTCATGTAACAGTTCCTCCTTTACTTAAACCAGATGGCTCAGACACTCACTGTCCAAAGGAAAAGACAACCCTTTTGGCTCATGGTTTTGACAGTAAACAGAGTAATGAAAAACTTGAACTTCCTCATTCCTGTTTTCCTGAGGCTAAACTAACTAGTTTAGCTTTTCGATCTCGTGAAATTAAAGCTCTGTTGATGGACCTTGATGCTTATGGAGGTGTAGACCCAAATGGTATTTTTCCTTTGTTTTTTATAAAGACTGCAGATTTCTTAGCCCCAAGGTTATCTGTTATTTTGCGCAAGTTGGCAAGAAGATGAGCTTTTAGCACTTGTTGAAGCATTGGGAATGTTACTCCTCTATGTAAATGGGTTTGTGGTAGCTCAAGTCCAACTAATTGCCGCCCAATTTTCATATCTCCCACATTATCTAAAGTTTTTGAACGTCTTCTGGGAAAATGTCTTAATAGGTTTACTGTGGGTAATTATCTATTCCCTAGTTTGCAATTTGGTTTTCGTAAAGGCCTTGGAGCATGTGATGCCCTTCTTACAATCTCCAATGATGTACAGAAATCCCTTGATTGTGGTCAGGAAGTTCGTATGATTGAGGCTCTTGTTTTCAAACTCAAACAGTTGGGAGTGGGTGGGTCGTTTCTCAGCATTATTGTTGATTTTTTGAGTAATAGATCTCAAAGAGTTGTTGTTGATGGGCACCATAGTGAGTATAGGAATGTGATATTTGGTGTTCCATAGGGTAGTGTTCTTGGCCTATTACTTTTCATACTATATACACATGACATGTTGTTTGGCCTAGAAAACAAGATTGTTGCATATGCAGATGATGCTATTCTCTTTGCATCAATTCCATCCCTTGAATGTAGATCTTGGGTTGCTGAATCCCTTAATAGAGATCTAGCTAAAATTAGTGCATGGTGCAAATTATGGGGTATGAAGTTGAATCCTAACAAAACTCAAAGTATGATTGTAAGTAGGTCAAGGACGGTGGCTCCTCAACATCCGGATCTCAGTATTGACAATGTTTCTTTAACTTTGTATGACTTAAAATTTTAGGTGTGATTCTCGACAGCAAATTTACTTTTTAGAAACACATTAGGTCTGTTTCTTCTTCCATTGCACAAAAAAATTGGCTTATTGAGAAAGTCTTTTAAGATTCTCGGTGATCAATCTATTCTGAAGAATTGTTTTAATTCTTTCATTCAATTTTGTTTCGAGTGTTGCTCCCCTGTCTGGTCTTCAGCTGCTGATTCTCATCTTAATTTGTTGGACAGAAACTTACGGTCTATTAAATTTCTTATTCCTGATCTAGATAATCTTTGGATCCATCGTTCAATTAGTTCATTATGCATGTTGCATAAGATTTTTCATAACTCTGACCATCCTTTACACTTAGATTTTCCTGGACATTTCCATCCTGTTCGTAATACTAGGCAGGCAGTTAATTCTAATAGCCAGGCCTTTTCCATCATGAGGCTAAATACTAAATTCTAGAAGTTTTATTCCAGCTATGACCAAGTTGTGGAATGATCTTCCTAATCGGGTAGTTGAATCAGTGGAACTTCAGAAATTCAATGTTGCAGCAAATGATTTTATATTGAACAGGCTGACATAAGTCTTTTTATAGTTATATAGGACATATCTGTTTTGACGTTGTTACTGTTTTTAGAATGATTTATAGTTAATTGGTTCTCATCATATATTAATTTCCTTATTTCCTTTCCTCACTGGGCTATTTTCAAAGCATCTTGCTTTTCCAACTAGGGTTGTAGCATGGATAATAATAATAATAATAGTTTTTTCTTGTGTTTAGTGTTTCTAGTGGAGGAAAGGCATAGGGGTGCCTTTACAATATATAAGCTTATATATACCATCATTATCATCATTTCCTCTTACGCCTATTGCCTTAAAGGGTCTCGGTTAGATTTCGCCCGTCGTCTCTATTTTGAGATTTTGAATCAATACTTCTCCATTCGTCATCTACTTCACGCTTCATAGTCCTCAGCCATGTAAGCATGGGTCTTCCAACTCTTCTAGTGCCTTGTGGATCCCGGTTAAATGTTTTGCGAACTAATCTCTCTTGAGAAGTGAGAAAAGCATGGCTAAACCATCTCCATCTACCCTTCACTATGATATATATATATATATATATATATATATATATATATATATATATATATATATATATATATATATACATACATACATATACCAAGGCACTTCCCCCAATTTTGGGGGGTAGCCGACACCAACAATGAAACAAAACAAAAAGGGGACCTCTACTCTCTACGTTCCTTCAGCCTAACCAGGGACTCAACCGAGTTCAGCTGGTACTGCTAGGGTGCCACAGCCCACCCTCCCACATTTCCACCACAGATGAAGCTTCATAATGCTGAATCCCCTACTGCTGCTACCTCCGCGGTCATCTAAGGCACCGGAGGAAGCAGCAGGGCCTACTGGAACTGCGTCACAATCGCTCGCCATTCATTCCTATTTCTAGCACGCTCTCTTGCCTCTCTCACATCTATCCTCCTATCACCCAGAGCTTTCTTCACACCATCCATCCACCCAAACCTTGGCCTTCCTCTTGTACTTCTCCCATCAACTCTTGCATTCATCGCCTTCTTTAGCAGACAACCATTTTCCATTCTTTCAACATGGCCAAACCACCTCAACAAATTCATATCCACTCTAGCCGCTAACTCATTTCTTACACCCGTTCTCTCCCTCACCACTTCGTTCCTAACCCTATCTACTCGAGATACACCAGCCATACTCCTTAGACACTTCATCTCAAACACATTCAATTTCTGTCTCTCCATCACTTTCATTCCCCACAACTCCGATCCATACATCACAGTTGGTACAATCACTTTCTCATATAGAACTCTCTTTACATTCATGCCCAACTCTCTATTTTTTACTACTCCCTTAACTGCCCCCAACACTTTGCAACCTTCATTCACTCTCTGACGTACATCTGCTTCCACTCCACCATTTGCTTCAACAACAGACCCCAAGTACTTAAACTGATCCACCTCCTCAAGTAACTCTCCATTCAACATGACATTCAACCTTGCACCACCTTCCCTTCTCGTACATCTCATAACCTTACTCTTACCCACATTAACTCTCAACTTCCTTCTCTCACACACCCTTCCAAATTCTGTCACTAGTCGGTCAAGCTTCTCTTCTGTGTCTGCTACCAGTACAGTATCATCCGCAAACAACAACTGATTTACCTCCCATTCATGGTCATTCTCGCCTACCAGTTTTAATCCTCGTCCAAGCACTCGAGCATTCACCTCTCTCACCACTCCATCAACATACAAGTTAAACAACCACGGCGACATCACACATCCCTGTCTCAGCCCCACTCTCACCGGAAACCAATCACTCACTTCATTTCCTATTCTAACACATGCTTTACTACCTTTGTAGAAACTTTTCACTGCTTGCAACAACCTTCCACCAACTCCATATAACCTCATCACATTCCACATTGCTTCCCTATCAACTCTGTCATAAGCTTTCTCCAGATCCATAAACGCAACATACACCTCCTTATATATATATACATATGTATATATATATATATATATATATATATATATATATATATATACATATATATACATATATATATACATGTATATATATATATATATATATATATATATATATATATATATATATATATATATATCATCTTTATCAGACATTAATAGTCTACTGCAGAACAAAAGGGTTTCAGGCATGTCACTCCACACGCTTCTGTTTAAGGTTTTTCTGTATCAGCCTATACACAAGTTTTCTTAGCTCGTCAATCCATCGCCTTCTCTTCCTTCCCCTGCTTTGTTTGCAATCTTTAGGCACCCATTATGCTATCCTCTTTGTCCATCTATTATCTGTCATTCTCATTATATGTCCTGTCCACATCCATTTCTTGTTTTATGTGTTGTTAGAATATTTTTTATATTAGTTTGCTCTCGTATCCATGTTGCTCCTTTTCTGTCTATTTATGTTATTCCTATCACGATTCCTTCGATTACTCTTAGATTATAAGTAGTTTACGTTTTAGGGCTTTAGTAAGACTCCAAATTTCTGAATCACAAGTTATACTGGTAGGACCATCAAATGAAATATATTTCTTTTTAGAGAAATTGGCGTTTTATTTTTCATAATTTCATTTTGTTTACCAAAAGCCCTCCATGTTTATCCTCCTTTTAGTTTCAGTCTCATGTCCTGGGACAAATACTTACTGTATGATCCAAGAACAAATATTCGTTAACAATCTCTGTCTGTTCGTTCATAACTCTTATTTGTTGTCTCTGCATTTTTCTTGAACTTTATCTTAGTTTTACCCATATTAGTTTCAGTCCTACATATCTGCTTTCTCTATTCAAATCTTCTATCATCTTTTGCAATTCCTCCTATTATTCACTAAATAGTACTATGTCATTTGCAAGTCTTAAGTCATTAAGGTATTTCCTATTAGTATTAATTCCCACATTTTCTCAATCTAAATTCTTAAATACTACTTCTAAGCATACTATGAATGATCTAGGAAAGATGGGATCTCCCTGTCTATTTTCTCTCTCGATTAGATTTTTTTCATCATCTTTATATATATATTTAGAAGTGCTGTACTTCTCGTATAGATATCTTTAAGTATTCTGACATAAGAATCATCTTTTCCTTATCTTTGTAGGTCTTTCATTACTGCTGAAGTTTTGACAGAATCAAAAGCTCTCTCATAATATATAGATGTCATACATAGTGGTTTTGTCATACTCTGTGGATTTTTCAATTAGCTGGATATGGATATGGTCAGTTATTGGATACCTGCTTCTAAGTCCTTCCTGTTCTCAGAATCTTGGTTTATTAAGTTCTAGCTTTCTTTTTATTTGACTTAATATAATCTTTGTAAATATTTTATTTATTACGGAGAGTAAACTTATTGGGAGTAATTTTTCATGTCTCTTGCGTCTTATCTTTTTGTTAAATAGTATAATGATAAAGTTATTCCAAATTGTAGATATAGAGCATTCTTGCAGACATTTTATGTAAAGTTTGGGAAGTGCTACTACTGTGAAATCTCCTCCATCTATTATTAAACTAATTGCTAGGCCATATTCTCCTGCCGCTTTACCTCTTTTCATGCTTTCTTCACTTCTCATAATGTTACTTTTAATACTGGCTCAGGTGTTTCATTATTTCTAGTGGCAAAGTTATCTCTTGTATCACAATTGTATAGCATTGTATAGAAGTCCTCTGTAATTTTTATTGCTCCATCTCTTTCGTAGATAATATTTCCATTTTCATCCTTTAAAGCAAAAATCTGTTGGCACCTTGTTCCAAATCTTCATTTTATTAACTTGATGTTTTTTCCTTTCCTTATTGTTTCCTCATCTTTGGACTGATTGTATTGATGAATTTCTTGAGTTTTTAGTTTGTTTATTGTTTTGTATACATCTGCTAATTCTATTTCATCTCTCTTGGATTTTACCCTCATTACCAATTATTTCTTTATTAAATACTTTGTCTTTTCTGGTAGTTTTCCTTGATCTTGCTAAGGAATTTTTCCAGCTATCTCTTGCGCTGATCCCAATACAGATTTTGTTAGTTTACTGTTATTTTTTTTCTGTACTTGCTTCCATTTCATCGTGTAGCTGGGAGTACCTATGTTGTATTGCTATGCTAAACTCATCAGATTTTTTGCTCATTATGGGAGTGTTTACTTTCTTTCTTAAGATTAGTTTTTCTCTTTCTTTCCTTATATTTAGACAAATTTTACTTCTCGCCATTCTATGGTCGCATAACTTTAACTTGTTTAACAGTTACATCTTTAAGTAAATTAATTTTTTCATTGAGAATAATATGTTTCATTTTTCGTTTCTCTATTTGGACTTTTTCATGCTAATTTTATAAAAAAAAAAAGACGTTTTTAAGACTTTTAGATTGTTTCTTTCAACAAATTCTACAAACTTGTCTCTTTCATTTCTTATATCTACTCCAAATTTACCTACACACACACACACACACACACACACACACACACACACACACACACACACACATATATATATATATATATATATATATATATATATATATATATATATATATATATATATATATATATATATCTCTAATAGGGAGAATATACATTGAAAAATAACACAACCATTTCTACTACATTGATCCTTTAATTGCTGAATCTTGGAAGGACTCCCATTTTAGTAAGAACTTTTCCATGTTAGTTACTTTATTCACCTACACAGGAAATTCAATCGTTCATCAGGAGTATGTCGCACCCCTTACACCTTCGGCACCATTAATCAATATCTTTGCTTCAATGCTCTTAATCCCAATATGTATTTCATACCTTTTAGTCGAACCTTCCTAGAGCTTTCTGTCCAGATATTTTCATGGAAATTCTGAATTCTGAAAAAAATTCACATATCCTTTGTCGTCCATTATTCCCGTAGGAGCAAGCCCCCTCTAAATACTCGTACATTCTTTCACTTATGCAAGGCCTTTTTTTCCCATTTCACCTGTGCATATTCACATGTACTAGTTTATTAATTATTATGAAAACTGAAAACACATATAATGTGAAAATATTTAATCTCAAAAGCTTTAATTTTTTTCCAGACAAATAGTCCTAAGAAGAGTTGAGTTATCAATCGCTTTATATATTGCCCTTTTTCTTCCATAGAAAAAAATAAGCCTCACATTCTGCTATATTTCTTGATTCCCATATTCTTTGACTTACCTCTTCTTTAATTTTGCCATCAACAACTTTATTTACTCCCGGATACTTCACGCAATCAGCCAGTCCTACTCTTCCACTATCTATACTGGCATTTTTGACTCAATCTTTCTGGTTTCCAATTAGCCTTATCACGTTATTTCTTGTTCATATTCAGTCTCAGCTGTCTCATCTTGCAAACCATTTCTAACTCCTTTATCAACTACTGACTGGCAGTTCCTCTTTAGGCCTTCTCCTCCCAGTTACCAAAGTGTCACCTGCAAACGTCAACCATTCTTTTATTATTGTTATTAACGAATAGGAAAAAGGCACGCTAATAGATGAAGATTACTATTATTATTATTATTATTATTATTATTATTATTATTATTATTATTATTATTATTATTATAATTATTATTATTATTATTATTATTATTATTATTATTATTATTATTATTATTATTATTATTATTATTATTATCCAAGTTACAACCCTGGTTAGAAAAGTAGGATGCTACAAGCGCAAGGGCTCCAACAGATATAGTAGTCCAGTGAGGAAAAGAAATAAAGGAGCAGAAAAAAACTATATATAAATAATATATGAAAAGTATAAATAATTTTAAGGTCGGTAATATCATTAAAATAAACCAGTCATATATAAACTGTAAAATGAGACTCATGTCAACCTTCTCAATAGAAAACATTTAAAAAAAAAAGAAAGGAAAACAAATTATCTTCTGCAGTTCCACTGATTTAACTGACTGGATAGGAAGATAATTCTGTTAGAATTAACTGCATATCTAGTACTATTAATAGGATGGTAAAGTCTGGGAAGATCTGAGTTTACGGATGATCTCAATGATGAAAAATCTTATGCAACATGCATAAAGAACTAACTAAATGACGGTGGCACAGATTAATATTCACATCAGGAATAAAAAATCTAATAGACCGTAAGTTTCTATTCAACAAAATAAGGTGAATGTCAGCAACTGAAGACCAAACAGGAGAACAATACTCAAAACAATGAATGAATCAACAAATTTTCTTAGCATAGGCTGATCACCGAAAATCTTAAAAGACTTTTTTAGTAAGCCATTTATTTTGTGCAATTGAAGAAGAAGCAGACAGAGTGTTTTTCAAGTTAAATTTGCAATTAAGAATCTCACCTAAAATTTTAATTGAGTTAAATACAGCGAGAGAAGAGAAACATCACCAATACAAAGCTCTGGATGTTGAGATGCCACTATCCTCGACCTACTTAGTATCATAATTTGAGTCTTGTTTGAATTCAACTTCCTGCCACATAATCTACACAGTGCACTAAGTTTTAGCTAGATTTCTATCAAGGGGTTTTGCAACTATGGGTCTACAGTGCATCCCGGAGATGGAATTGATGCAAAGAGAGTAGCATCATCTGCAAATGCGACAAGCTCATTTTTTTTAGAACATACTATATATAATGCACATATAGTATAGAAAGTAATGGGCCAAGAGCTCTACCCTTAGGAGTACCAGATATTACATTTCTACAGTAACTATGGACTATGGTCTACTCCAAACCATTGTACCTGCAACAACTATCTATCATTTCTATAGTCTCTCGTTACATGAATTTTAAATTAAACATAGAACAGGCCATTAGACGCCCAAACGAGATGTAATAGGATGGTCTCCAAAATTAAAACGATGATGACTTGTGTTTAAAATATAAGGACTGTGCCTTTAACCCCCATTGCTTTTCATTAACAGATGAAATCATAAGGCTGTATATATCTTTACACTTTATTATCTAGATAGTTTATTTGAGCGAAAGACGTTAATGACAATGTTTGAGAAAAATATGACACAATTATTCTTGTAGAATTTCAAAAGTTCAAACTTGCACCAAATGTTTTTACGCTGAACAGGCAGATATAAGTATCTTTTTTATAGGTTATATATGAAAAATATGTTTTAATGATGTTAATGTTCTTGAAATACTTTATATTTATTGTATTAATTGTTCATTACGTCTCATAATAGTTTATTTATTTTATTTTCTCCCTTTCCTCACTGGGCTATTTTTCCCTGTTGGAGGCCATGGGCTTTAAAACATCCTTATTTTCCAACTAGGGTTATAGCTTAGCTAATAATAATAATAATAATAATAATAATAATAATAATAATAATAATAATAATAATAATAATAATAATAATAATGAATCCAGAGTAGTCTCCCTTTTAAAGGTTTTCTTTAATGGACAAATTGCTATAGATGAGATGATGTCTGGAAAATATAGACTCCTAGACTCGTGGAAGCCTTAAATTCATGATTCATATAGATTCGGATCGCATCTCCGAACGTAAATAAAGATCACAGACTTCGGGGATATTGTTGATTGGCCTTGTAACTTGCGAACTACCGTCGTGGTTAAACTAGTGGTTACCGTTACCTCCCTTTTATCAGTGTATTCTTATTTTGTCTTGATTATTCGATCGGAAACAAAAGTATAGAAGGAAACTGGTTGAACGGAAGAAGTAAGTAAACTGCATTCTATTTAAAATTATAAGGATAGGTTAAGGCAAATGTGAGTGTTTTGACATGAACTTGTTTCCTGTCTATTGTTGATAGGGCCTGTCACTGGGACTGTCCTAAGCAACGTGCACCTTTGTCCATTTTTTATTTGAGTCACAGTTTAAGGTAGATAACTTAAAACGAAATAATAGAAGCTGGCATTTTATTTTGACTTGTATAGCACCTTCAAAATAAGACTAGCTTTTACAGTACTATTACTGGACTACCGGTACTTATCCTTATCATAGGTCTATCACTCCCAGTTATATGTTTATCCTGAAATATGTTGTAAGTTTGATGTCTTGGAATGATTTAATTTAGTTACGTAACTAAAGGCAATAAATCATATAATCGGTAAATATGAACCCCAACACCAGTTGCATATAAGATTGTACATTCATTTATATCCTCATAACACTTTGTGCTAAATCTCTTTCTTATATGCATCTTTTGGATTTATATTTTCTGTAGCACAATGTCCCTATTGAGGAAAATAAGAAGTGACAATAATTGGGAAAATCTACGTTTTTCAAATTATAGAAGTTTTGAAATTCCAGAAGTTGACTGAAAAAACATATTTTAAAAGAAACAAACTGAAGATCACCACTTTACCCGAGGTTCCCCACTTAACCTAACTTAGGAGCTGTATCCTTACCTACTTACCTGGCAGCCTACTCCCCATGCAATCCCCCCTAGAATGCCATATCCTTAGCTTACCCATAAGGTGCTGTCACACCAGCAATATTTCTGTGGACTACTTTCGAGTTTGTTGTCGACTTTTCAAAGAAGTCGGCATCATTCCGTATTATGGTTGTCACGTACATTCTTTATCCTACCGTGGTTGTTGTTGTCCAAACTTATAAACAAACCACCTCAGCTGTAACTTCCAAGTGTGAATTTTGTTGATTTTGTTTCCTACATTTTTGCAATTGGTTCTTATAATAACAATGGGTCATTCAATTTTATATGTTTTATTTATCTTGACAAGATAGAGGATGGGGTTATTCATCTTTACAAGATCTGTGTATAGAATTGCAAACTAGGGTAGGAGTAGCTTAGCCTTTAAAAATATTTCATAACCTATTGCTAAACCTAGATAGACTATTCCTAACCTTTATTACACAACCACAGGCTCTCCATATTCCATTTAATGATTTGAAATACACTTTCTTTGAGATGTAAGTAAACAATAAAGTTGACGGTAGCGACGGGTTGAATCCAATTGCTATTGTTTTCAAAATTTATGATGACACCAGAGTTGTCATCAAAATATAAAGTTATCGACAAATTCAAAAGTCTACATAAATTTCACTGTAGAGAGTAAGATTCCCCTACTGTATACGACCAGAAAAACAGTCCTTAAACTAAGCAAATTAGTGTGACAGGACCTTTAGACCAAGTCTCAATACAGTACTCTCTTTGTTTGACAACCAGCTTCATTCTAGAAACAGGGTTTTTCAAACTAATCTCTTAAATTAACCCACCCATAAAGCTTGAAAAACATGTATATTCCTATGCAGATACAAACCTCTGAGTCATTTATATGGGGTAACTGCTAATCATGTTTTCTATAATGGGCCAATCAAAGAAAACTTTTTTTGATTGCATCATGCTTCCTTGTTAGGCAACCGTAGTGCATGGAGCAAGAGGACTCCAGCTCACATCGCTTTCCCACAACATTGCTGGTCGTGAAGAAAAGAGGCTGTGCTCTCTCTTACTCTCTGCAATCAAGTCCTTTGCATTCAACTCGCTTACCCTTTTAGTGTTTTGGTGCCCTTGACTTATCTTTTCTTTATTTACAGTCACTGGTATTACTGTACAATTCACTGTCTGTGAGTTACGAGCGAGTGGTTTATGTCTAGTAAATTTTGTTTTGATCCATAACTGGAATACAAACCAACGCTATTTATTAGGGGTATTACTTTCGGCCAAGCTGAAAGGACAGGCCATTAGAATTTAGCGAGGGTTAACTACCTATCCTGCTAGTTAGCGGGGGTTAGGGTTTGTAGCTAGCTACACCCCTCACTAATACACCTGTGACTGACCTTCACTTTGCTTTTGGCTCAGATGGAGAACGGTTAATGCTGCTCTTCCTCCTCTCCATTTTGGACTGCCTTTAATCTGTTTTTTGCGTTTCTTTTCAGTGTGTGTGTATGCCGAGTTTCTTCCACAGCTATGCGTACCTATAACGGATCGGAGGGCCGCCACCTGCGGCAATTTCATGTCCGCTGTGGAAACAGATCCCCACTGCCTTTGCGCCGTCTGCAGAGGTCAACGCTACGACGTAGACAATAAGTGTGATGAGTGTCGGGGGTGGTCTGCCTCCCAGTGGGAAAGGTTTGGGAGTAGGTGGAAAAAGAAGTCTAAGCGGGGCTCTTCTCCTTCGAAGTAGGAAAAACCCAAGGCTTCTTCCTCCAAAGCTCCTACTCGAACGGCTTCCTCCGGGCGCCCGAAGCGTAGTAGTGTGGACCCATTAACACCTGGTCACCCTCGGTCCTTGAGAGACTGTGCTGCCTCCCCCAGTGAGGCAGCCCCGGCTCTCCCCCCGAGTGAGGCCTTATCTCTTTCTCCTGTATTGCAGATGTGGCCTTTGTTGGGTTTGTCCGGTTCTCCATCCAAGGAGGCATTGCTACGGTTCATGCGGCGGGGTGCAAATCTTCAGCGGGTATCAGCGTTAGACGTCGACTCCTTGTCCTAAGTCGATGTGGTAGCGTCGGAGGACTCTTCTACTGCCCCGCCAGCAGTTCCTTAGGCAACGTCTTCTGCATCATCTACCGTCTCCGCCGAGTTCTGCGTTCCTTCCCCTGAGGAACATCCTTCGGGGGAAGAGCAAAGTCCGAGGCACGTCTCTCCTGCGAGTGTTCCCCTTTCCAGCTCAGAGGCACACATAGAGACTCCTCTTTGGAGGCCTGCTGATGATCAGCTTGTTGATCCTACGTTCGTTGTGCAACTTCGTGTTGGTGGCAGAGGACCTTGCCGTGTCCATCCTCCCCTCCGCCATCAGGGTGCTCTTGCTCCCTTGGCGAAGAGACACCTCTTCACTTCGTTGCCTCTTCGGAGGAAACTGCCCTGCCTGCCTCTTTTGGTTCCCGACCATCGCATCCGTCATTGGCCTCTCCTCAACGAACTTTGGTTCATTTGTCGCTTGCAAGGAATCATTCTCGATCTCCTGACCATATGTTACGTTCTCTGTCTCATCTGGCTTCTGCTTGACGTTCACCTGCTTGTCAGGTTCAAAATCGACACACAATGCGAGAATCGCCCACCGTCCCATCAGCTTGTAAATCGCCTAGCCATCGCGTACAGCTGACGACTCGTGAACCCCCTGCTCCTTCAGCCTCTCGTAAATCGCTTGCTACTTGAGAATTGCTTGCAGTTTGACAATCGTCTGGTCCTTCAACCTTATGTAAATTGCTGGCTAGGCAAGAACCACAGTGAACCCTCGCTACTTCGCGGTTCGACAATCGCGGATTCACCACTTCGCAGGGTTTTTCCATAACCCATATATATATATATATATACATATCGCGGATTTTCCGGAAAATTCGAAAATACCGCGAAATCTGAAGACCCCCAAATACGATATTTTGTTACCTGTAATTCCATTAATACTGTAATTAGTAATATCTGCTCTTACTGATTGTTCATTGCATTACATATGATATATAATTCAGCACAGAAAGAAATAAAACACGAAAAGAGAATGTGATCATACGATAATTCAGTACGTAGTAAAATTAAATCGAACATGAAACGCAAATCAGATGCAGTCATACCATATTAGAATGGTGTGTACTGTAATGGATGTGCTTCTTTTCCATGAATCTTTTGTATGTATACGTACGTAGTACAGTACTGCATCCAATAATATTCTTTGTTGCAAAAATCACATTTCGAATAAGCGTACGAGAGAGAGAGAGAGAGAGAGAGAGAGAGAGAGGCGTAAAATAGCGTACGTAAAGTGTGTATTATTATTATTGTTATTATTATTATTATTGTTGTTGTTGTTAATAAAATTATTATTGTTATTATTATTATCATTATTATTATTATTATTACTGTACAGTATTATTATCATTATTTATTATTATTACGGTATTGTACTTAATCTACGTACGTTCAGTATGCGCGGGGCATCTTCTATGAGTAGGTAACCAACGCATCATAGTACTGTAAGACGGGTTGTGATTGGTTCAAGCGCTGATAGATGACGAATCAGAACTCAAGTTTTGTTATCTAGCCTGTGATTGGTGTTTTGCCCGCATCTTCTACCCGCAGCATCAAAGTTCTCGCGGGGCTGGATCGTTCACTCTCTGTTACCGCGTATCGCTGAGTAGACGTTCTTAAGTTTGTGAAGTTTAATCTGTGCTGTGTGCGACCTTTTTAAGTTGAACTTTTTGTTACAGTACTGTACGTAAATCCTACTGTAATGGCTCCCAAGCGTTCTGCTTCTCTTAAGGCTGGTAGTGAGCCTAAACGCCACCGAAGGATGATGACGATAGCTGAGAAGGTTACGCTTCTCGACATGTTAAAAGATGGTAGAAGTTACGCGGCCGCCGGCCGCCATTTTGGCATCAACGAATCCACCGTTCGCTATATCAAAAAGGACGAGGCGAACATTAGAAAGACGGCTGCAATCACCTTTAGCAGATCAGCGAAGCGAGTCGTTACAACGCGTAATAAAACGATCGTACGCATGGAAGGTGCTTTAGCTGTGTGGATTGCCGACTGCCGGAAGAAGAACATAGCGTTGGATACGAACACCATCCAAACAAAGGCTTTGAGTTTATATGAGAATTTTGCTGCAAAGGAACCTAAAGACGACGACGGCAACCATGCTGAAGATGATGATGATGCAGATGATCCTCAACCAGGAACATCCACTGATTCCCAGCCTCAGAAACGTTTTTCCGCAAGCAAAGGATGGTTCGCGAAGTTTCAGAAACGCTTCGCCCAGAAAAGCGTTTCCCTGCATGGGGAGTCTGCTTCCGCTGACACTGCCGCTGCTGAAACTTACGTGAACCAGACGTTCAAGAATATTATCGCCGAAGGTGGATACAAGCCGGAACAAGTCTTTAATATGGATGAGACTGGCTTGTTTTGGAAGAGAATGCCGTCGCGAACTTTCCTGTTCAAAGAGGAAGCCAAAGCCTCTGGCTTTAAGGCATTCAAGGATCGCATTACCCTCGTGATGTGTGGCAATGCTGCTGGATTTTTGTTAAAGCCGGGGCTTATTTATAAGTCGAAAAATCCTCGCGCTTTGAAAAATAAAAATAAGAATCTCCTTCCCGTGTACTGGATGCATAATAAAAAAGCATGGATTACGAAGATGCTGACCTCCAACTGGTTCCACCAGTGTTTTATCCCGCAAGTCAGTAAATATCTCTTAGAGAAGGGCTTGCCATTCAAGATCCTTCTCCTTATGGATAACGCTGGTGGACACGCAACTGACCTGTCGCATGAGGGCATTCAGGTTGAGTTCCTGCCACCCAACACAACGTCATTAATTCAACCGATGGACCAGGGGGTTATCAGGCCGTTCAAGGCCCTCTACACGAAGAATACCTTGGCGGACCTCGTTGCGTGTGTGGATGCTGCCCAAGATGACGAGGATGAAGATTTCAACTTGAAGGCGTACTGGCGGCAGTACACCATAGCCACGTGCCTGCAGAATATTCAGAAGGCACTTCAAGAGATGAAACCTGCAACCGTGAATGCGAGCTGGAAGAAGTTGTGACCCGATATTGTTTACGACGACAAGGGATTTACTCCGTCGGAAATCCAACACTCTGCAATACGGAAATCTGTGCAGTTGGCTGCCATAATTGGAGGTGACGGGTTTGGCGACATGACGACTGAAGACGTCGACGAGTTGTTGGACTGCCATTCCCAGCCCCTAACTGACGCAGACCTCGAAGACCTGACGAAATCGGCAAGTGAGGAAGAGAGTGATACCCAGGAAGAGACCCAAGAAAATGTCGAAGAAACGGGCTTAACATTAGAACGGCTTGCCAAGGCCTGCAACCACGCGAAGGAGTTGAAAGAAATGTTGCAAGAGTGGGACGAGGATATGGTTCGCTCGATGCAATTCTGCAACAAGGTTGATGACATAATGACTCCCTACAAAATGCTTTTGGATCGAATAAAGAAGCAGCGGCAACAACTTCCGATCACAATGTTCTTCCAGCCTCGCAAAAAAGAGCCAGTTCCTCCTGCTAGTACGCCTTCGGAAGAAATTGAAGTTTCCCAGGAAGAAGTTGAAGAGGTGTCCCAGGAAAAGACACCTCCGTCTGAAGAAACGTAAAATACTATCATTGGCTGCACAGTAGAACACATCATCAGCTTCATCATCATCATTTCTACTGTGCAGCAAATTCATCGCCATCACCATTCAAGTTTTTCTTCAACTTCTTTCGTGGTGAGTACAGTAACACTCTTTATTTTTTACTTTAATATTCTTACTGCCTGTTTTATAGTTTAGTAATGTACGTACTGTATGCATTAAGTTAAAGGGAAGGTTTTAAAAGTCTACATGTTGTAACCTATCATATTTTTTTTGTTTAAAATTTACATTTACGTACGTAAAACAATCTCTCTCTCTCTCTCTCTCTCTCTCTCTCTCTCTCTCTCTCTCTCTCTCTCTCTCTCTCTCTCTCTCTCTCTCGTAAATTGTTTTCCTGCTTTGCTACGTACAATACTGTATAATTTATATTTGTAAGGTAACATATTTTGTAAATGCTTTTACTGTAAATACTGTATGTACTGTATCATTATTTATCACTATCATCATGCGCGTTAAATGCCTTGTTTGTTCTGAGCGTGGTTGTTTACTGAGCGTACACGCCGTCGTTTCAGGCGGCGTCATAAAGAAAAACATTTCATTTGGAAGTCCTAAGAAAAATACGTAAACTAAAACATTGGTAATAAACAAATCAACATACAGTACAGTACTGTATAATCAATATAATCGATGCAAAAACTAACCTATACATATATGTGTACTGTACACTAAATGAGTTTGTTTCTTCATTATGATCAGAGATGAACGTAAACAAAACATTGGTTGCCATTTTTTATCGTGCTTTTTAGGTGTTTAGGAAACGCATGATATAAAATCGCCTTTAATATTTGTGCCTGTTTTAGTTTAGGGTGCTGTAGTACATGCATTAAGTGTTCTGTGCATTAAAGGGTGGTTTGTTAACAGTACTACGTACAAGGGAAGGTTTTAAAAGTCCGAATATACATGTTAAATAAATAGGTAAATATGATGTCAGTACTTCGCGGATTTTCACCTATCGCGCCCGCGTCTGGAACCTATCTACCGCGATAAACGAGGGTTCACTGCACTTGTAACTCAACAACCGCCTGCTATTTCGCTTTCCTCTCGGAAAATAGCCTACTTGTTAGCATCGGGAACATCGATTTCCTACCCGACAGCTTTCACATGCGTCACGTAAGACTTCTCCCTCTTCGCGGTTCGACCATCGCGGATTCACCACTTCGCGGGTTTTTTTCATAACCCATATATATAAACATCGCGGATTTTCCGGAAATTTCGAAAATACCGCGATATTTGAAGACCCCAAATACGATATTTCGTTACCTGTAATTCCATTAATACTGTAATTAGTAATATCTGCTCTTACTGATTGTTCATTGCATTACATTTGACATATAATTCAGTACAGAAAGAAATAAAACACGAAAAGAGAATGTGATCATACGATAATTCAGTATTGTATACAGTACGTAGTAAAATTAAATCGAACATGAAACGCAAATCAGATGCAGTCATACCATATTAGAATGGTGTAAGGCTGCTGATGGCTGCTACTGTACTACAAATGTAATGGATGTGCATCTTTTCCATGAATCTTTTGTATGTATACGTACGTAGTACTGCATCCAATAATATTCTTTGTTGCAAAAATCACATCTCGAATAAGCGTACGAGAGAGAGAGAGAGAGAGAGAGAGAGAGAGAGAGAGAGAGAGAGAGAGAGAGAGAGAGAGAGAGAGAGAGAGACATATCCTACAACAAAAGAAGCGTAAAATAGCGTACGTAAAGCTGTATTATTATTATTATTATTATTATTGTGGTTGTTGTTATTAAAATTATTATTGTTATTATTATTATCATTATTATTATTATTATTATTATCATTATTTATTATTATTATTATTATTATTATTATTATTATTACTGTATACGTAGGGTACCTTGTACTTTGAATTGGTAACCTACGTAGCATATAAGACGGATTGTGATTGGTTCAAGCGCTGATAGAAGACGAATCAGAACCCAAGTTTTGTAATCTAGCCTGTGATTGGTGTTTTGCCCGCATCTCCAACTTCCAGCATCTTTTCGCGGTCACTTTCTCTCCCGCCGTATCGCTGTGTAGACGTTGTTAAGTTATTGTGAACTTTAATCTGTGCTGTGCGTGACTGTTTTAAGTTGAACTTTTTGTTGAACTTTCTGTTAAACCCTACTGTACAATGCCTCCCAAGCATTCTGCTTCTACTAAGGCTGGTAGTGAGCCTAAACGCCACCGAAGGATGATGACGATTGCTGAGAAGGTGACGCTTCTCGATATGTTAAAAGACGGTAGAAGTTACGCGGCCGCAGCCCGCCATTTTGGAGTCAACGAATCCACCGTTGCTATATCAAGAAGGACGAGGCGAACATTAGAAAGACGGCTACCATCACCTTTAGCAGATCAGCGAAGCGAGTCGTTACCACGCGTAATAAAACGATCGTACGCATGGATGGTGCTTTAGCAGTGTGGATTGCCGACTGCCGGAAGAAGAACATAGCGTTGGATACGAACACCATCCGAAACAAGGCTTTGAGCTTGTATGAGAATTTTGCGGCAAAGGAACCTCAAGACGACGATGGCGACCATGCTGAAGAAGATGATGATGTAGATGAACCTCAACCAGGGACATCCACTGATTCCCAGCGTCAGAAACAACGTTTTTCCGCCAGCAAAGGATGGTTCGCGAAGTTTCAGAAACGCTTCGCCCTGAAAAGCGTTTCCCTGCATGGCGAGGCTGCTTCCGCTGACACTGCCGCTGCTGAAACTTACGTGAACGAGACGTTCAAGAATATTATCGCCGAAGGTGGATACAATCCGGAACAAGTGTTTAATATGGATGAGACCGGCTTGTTTTGGAAGAGAATGCCGTCGCGAACTTTCCTGTTCAAAGAAGAAGTCAAAGCCTCTGGCTTTAAAGCATTCAAGGCTCGCGTTACCTTCGTGATGTGTGGCAATGCTGCTGGATTTTTGCTAAAGCCGGGGCTTATTTACAAGTCGAAAAATCCTCGCGCTTTGAAAAATAAGAATAAGAATCTCCTTCCCGTGTACTGGATGCATAATCCAAAAGCATGGATTAGAAGATGCTGACCTCCAACTGGTTCCACCAGTGTTTCATCCCGCAAGTCAGTCAATATCTCTTAGAGAAGGGCTTGCCATTCAAGATCCTTCTCCTTATGGATAACGCTGGTGGACACGCAACTGACCTGTCGCGTGAGGGAGTTCAGGTTGAGTTCCTGCCACCCAACACCACGTCATTAATTCAACCGATGGACCAGGGAGTTATCAGGGCGTTCAAGGCCCTCTACACGAAGAATACCTTGGCGGACCTCGTTGCGTGTGTGGATGCTGCCCAAGAAGATGAAGATGAAGATTTTAATTTGAAGGCGTACTGGCGGCAGTACACCATAGCCACGTGCCTGCAGAACATTCAGAAGGCACTGCAGGAAATGAAACCTGCAACCGTTAATGCGAGCTGGAAGAAGTTGTAGCCCCAGATTGTTTACGACGACGAGGGATTTACTCCGTCTGAAATCCAACACTCTGCAATACGGAAATCTGTGCAGTTGGCTGCGATAATTGGAGGTGACGGGTTTGGCGACATGACGACTGAAGACGTCGACGAGTTGTTGGACTGCCATTCCCAGCCGCTAACTGACGCAGACATAGAAGACCTGACGAAATCGGCCAGTGAAGAAGAGAGCGAAACACAGGAAGAGACCCAAGAAAATGTCGAAGAAACGGGCTTAACATTAGAACGGCTTGCCAAGGTCTGCAACCATATAAAGGAGGTGAAAGAAATGTTGCAAGAGTGGGACGAGGATATGGTTCGTTCTATGCAATTCTGCAACAAAATCGATGAAGACATGACTCCCTACAGGATGCTCTTAGAGCGAAAAAAGAAGCAGCGGCAGCAACTTCCGATCACAATGTTCTTCCAGCCTCGCAAAAAAGAGCCAGTTCCTCCTGCTAGTACGCCTTCGGAAGAAATTGAAGAAGTTTCCCCGGAAGAAGTTGAAGAAGTTTCCCAGGAAGAAGTTGAAGAGGTGTCCCAGGAAAAGACACCTCCGTCTGAAGAGACGTAAAATACTATCATTGGCTGCACAGTAGAAGACATCATCAGCTTTTTCATCATCATTTCTACTGTGCAGCAAATTCATCGCCATCATCATTCAAGTTTTTCTTCAACTTCTTTTGTGGTGAGTACAGTAACAATCTTTATTTTTTATTTTAATATTCTAACATTTTAATATTTGTGCCTGTTTTAGTTTAGTATGCATTAAGTTAAAGGGAAGGTTTTAAAAGTCTGAAGAGTATACATGTTGTAACCTATCATATTTTTTTTGTTTAAAATTTACATTTACGTACGTAAAACAATCTCTCTCTCTCTCTCTCTCTCTCTCTCTCTCTCTCTCTCTCTCTCTCTCTCTCTCTCTCTCTCTCTCTCTCTCTCTCTCTCATAAATTGTTTTCCTGCTTTGCTACGTACTGTATGTACTGTATGATTTTATATAGATACGGTAAATAATATTTGTAATAACATATTTTCTAAAAGCTTTTACTGTAATATCATTATTTATCACTTTCATCATGCGCGTTAAAGGCCTTTACTGAGCGTACTTTATGACGCCGTCGTTTCAGGCGGCGTCATAAAGAAAAACATTTCATTTGGAAGTCCTAAGAAAAATTAAGTAAAACATTGGTAATAACAAAATCAACATACTGTATAATCAATGCAAAAACTAACCTATACACAGATGTGTACACTAAATGCGTTTGTTTCTTCATTATGATCAGAGATAAACGTAAACAAAACATTGGTTGCCATTTTTTATCGTGCTTTTTGGTGTGTTTAGGAAACGCATGATATAAAATCGCCTTTAATATTTGTGCCTGTTTTAGTTTAGGGTACTGTAGTACATGCATTAAGTGTTCTGTACATTAAAGGGTAGTTTGTTAACAGTACTACGTACAAGGGAAGGTTATAAAAGTCTGAATATACATGTTAAATAAATAGGTAAATATGGTGTCACTACTTCGCGGATTTTCACCTATCGCGGTCGGGTCTAGAACTTATCTACTGCGATAAACGAGGGTTCACTGTATCTGAATGCGAACACCCATTGGTGCGCGAATTGTTGACCAGGTGTCATCCTTCCCGTCCAGTGTTGCGTGAATCGCCTGCTTGTGAGTCGTCGACCCACTGTCCTTCCTCTCATTCATCGGTACTGATCGATACCGCGATTTTGCGGCAGCGTGTGCCAATGCTTGGGCATTCTCTGACTCATCATCCATCGCTGGGTCACCAGGCCTCACTTCAACGATCGGAGATTCACCAGTGTTACCCAACGCATCGGCGGCCGCCACTCGTCCAACATACGACTGCGAAAGTGAGTGTTCATCCTCATCCAAGTGAGGATCGTCATCTACAGCCACCGAGAGCGGTGGTTGTAACCACAAAGAAAGCTAAGGTTGTTACAGACTGTTCACTGTCGCCCCATTCCCCTCCCAGCAAACGCATAACAGTGCGACGGTGGGGGGAGGAGGAAGAGGGTAAGCTTCAGGGGTTTAAAATGGTAAGCTTCAGGGGCTTAAAATCCCGAAATTTCCAAAACCTAGGAAGGAACAATTGTCTTCGGTGCCAAAGACTTCATCATCAGGGATGAAGACTCCTAGTAAGGACCCTTTGACCTCGATCCCTTCAGGGGAACTATCGAGTAGCTCTTCTCTGAGCAAGCAGCCTTTGTTCAGCACTTTGGTCAGGGCTGTGACCCATGCCTTCGTCCCTCTGCTGCCTACGCGACCTGCGGATGCCCCCGGGGTTTCTCTGGGGATGTCCTCGGTCTCGACCGACCCCGGACAATGGACCACGACGGCTTCTCTGAAGAGGTAGAGAGGAACTCCGGACAAACTTTTATTATCGAGGGTGAAGCTGATTCTGGCCAGTGTTCCAAGATCAGAGGTTTCCCTGGTAAACTCAGCCTTGCCTCTACCTACCAGTGCCTCACCCACCAACTTGAAAGGCTCTCAGAGGGAAGAGTCAGTTTCGAACTCTCCCCTTCCGTCACCGATGGAAAATTCCCACAAAGGGAACCAGAACGACACCTGTGAGGAGTGTATGATGTGGTCATCCTCCTAGTGGGAGATATTTGGCAGGTGATACAAGAAGAAATCGAAGAGGGATTTTTCTCCTTTGAGGTAATCCTCGAAGTTGAAGGAACTTTGTCCTTTTGCTTACACCTCTCGATCTCTTCTCAAAGTTCCTTCTCTATTCATTAGGGGTTATTACTCTTAGCGAAGCTGAAAGGACGAGCCATTTAAATTTTAGCGAGGGTTAAATACCCATTCTGCTAGGTAGAGGGGGTGGGGGGGTCATCCTTCGAATATTTTTTGGACTGCCATTAATTGCTTTTGTTTGTGCTTTCTCTTTGATTAGTGTGTGTGTGTGTGTGTGTTGACTTCTGCGACCATACGTACTTGCCCTGGACTTGAAGGTTGGCCTTATGGAACCTTCATGTCAGCTGTGGACACCGATCGCCACACCCTTTGTCCCGCCTGCAGAGGTCAACGGTGTGATAGTGATGAAAGATGTAGTGAGTGTCGGGAGTGGTCTGCCTTCCAGTGGGAAAGGTTTGGGCAACAGCGGAAGAAGTCAAAGCGGGATATTTCTCCTTCGAAGGTTTCTTCGAAAAGGGAAAAACCCATGACCAATAGAGGGTTATGAACAACCTTTCTCTAAAGCTCCTGCTCGTCTGGTCTCTTCCGGGAGACCGTCGAGTAGTAGCGTAGACCCTTTAATTTTTGGCTAACCCCGGTCCTCAAGAGATGGTGTTGCTTCCCCTAGCAAAGCAGCCCCACCTTTCCCCCCCTGTGAGGCCTTGTTTCTGTCACCTTTTTTACAGGTGTGGTTGTCCTTGGGGCTTCCGGGTCTGCCCTCCAAGGACTCCTTGTTGCACTTCATCATTCTTAGTGCTAGTGCACAGCTGCCGTTGACTTCGGAGTTAGATCCTCTGTCGTGCGTCGATATTGTAGTATCTGATGCGTCTTCCGTGGCCGCTGCCGTGGCCCTGCATCTTCAGATTCTCCAGGTGTTGCTGCCGACTGTGTCCCCCCACCGTTCCTGTTCATCCTTCGAGGGGGGAACTAAGTCTTTCATCTGTCTCTCCTGCGAGTGTTTCTCCTCAGAGGAGGAGTTCGCTCATAGAGACTCCTCTGCGGAGGACTGCTGCTTCTAAAGGTCAGCTTGCAGATCCCCCAGCCTCTAGAGGGCGTCTTCAATCTCGCAGAGCTGGCCCTCCCTTCGCCTTAGAGGTGGCTCTTCACCATTGGTGAAAAGGTGCCTCCTCGGCTCTTCAGCTTCATCTTCGCATCCGTTTCCCGCAGAGGAGCCTCCGCTACAGTCGTCTTCCGGCCCTCGACCTGGACCTTCTCCTGACAACACTGCTGCTAGTCCTCGGACTTCGGCCCTGGACTCTTCTGTGGATCGTTCGTGATCTCCGTCAGAGGATGTTCGCCCTTCCAAAGGGCGTATCCCTGTTCCAGACCATCCTTCACGCCGACCTGCTGACCCGCCTTCTCCGTTCCCCTCTCCTTTTCATCGCATGCCTGCTCATGCTTTACCGTCGAAGTGTTAGCTGCTCGCCAATGCTCTCCAGCGCGCCAGAGCCCTTCAGTGCACCAGCGCTCACCAGCATCACGTCAGCGCCCTCTTGCACTTCAACGCTTCTCAGAGCGTCATCGTTCTCCAGTGCTTCAGCGCTCTTCGGTGCACCAGCACTTGCCTGCTCGTCAGCACCTTCCAATGCCCCAGCGATCTACCGATCACCGGCGCATTCTCGCCATTCCATTCCAAAGATCAAGGTTTGCCAGCTTGCCAGTGCACCTTTGCTCACCAGCAAAACACTGCTCTCCAACTCATCTGCATTCCCCTACACGGCAGCACACTCAAGCGCAGCAACGTTCTCCTGTGTGCCAGCGCTCCAACTCACAAGCGCTCTCCTAGGCGTCAGCACTCTTCTACTCGCTAGTGCTCTCTTGCGCACCAGTGCTTTCCTGTGCGCCAACTCTTACCTGTGCACCCGCTCTCACCTGCGCACTTACATTTACCTGTGCAGCGCCTCACCGCGCGCCATCACTTTCATGCACACAAGTGCTCTCCGGCTTGCTAGGGCTCTCCTGCGCACTTGCGCCAAACCTTAGAGTAGGTTTTCCTGGCTTCAAAACATCTCAGGCAAAAGGAACGTCACAATAGAAACTCTGACAGGTCACTGTCGCTTCATTCCCTTCCCCACAAACACATTACAGCGAGGCTCCACAGAAGGGTTCAGTATCCCGAAGATTCGATCTTCAAACATCGGTAGAGACTGCTCACAGGGAACCTTTGGTCCCTTTCCCTTCAGGTCATCTTTCTGACAGTGCATCAGTCAGCAAGCAGCCTTGGTTCAGTGCCATGGTCAGAGTAGTAGTGCAAGCCTTCAGGCCTGCCATATCATCTCGCTCTTCAGTGACCTCCCATCCAACGGCACCAGCAGACTTACTGCGAGGAACCTTGGCTTCTTTGCCTCTGAAGAGGAAAAGAGGAGTCCCAGACACGATTATATTCCCTAGGGTGAAACTAATTCCTGTTAGGCCTTTGAGGCCTGTCCTTCCTGTCTCTCTCGCTGGACACTCTCCTACCTCACCTCTGCCGAGGGAGTCGCGTGAGGCTCGCACTTCCTCCCTTCCACCTTCTGAGGAAGTTTCTCCTCACACGGAGAGTTCTCCACCACCGAGGGAAGTCAGGAGGGACAATCCCATCTGGCCTTTGATGCTTGAGTCTTGCCTCCTTCTTCGGAAGGAATCAAAGGACTCGAAGACTCTCCCAAAGTCCGCTTCAAGGACATCCAGGCCTACAGGAACCACTAGTCATTCCAGGGATGCGCGTGACCACCCTGAGAGGAGCCCTCTGGGATGGAAGAAGGAAACTTTGCTGCTAGTCCCACTTCGGAGGGGGAGCAAAAAGAGTCAGAACATGAATTCTGGCAAGTTCTGACTCTTACTAGGGTACTCAATGGGTTTACCAACCCGGAGATACCCCCACGAGAGGGCAAAGACACAGTCTTAGACTGTATCTTTGGCACTCAGAAGCCCTCTAAGACCAGTACTGTACAACCTTGCTCTGGTGTCAAGGGCTAAAGGATGCCTGGGCTAAGATCGCCCAACAGCTCTCCGAGCTCTCCTCCTCCCAACGTTCCGGCTCTACCGCCAACCTTCTCCCACTTTCTCACGTCCAGCAGAGGAGATATTTTGAAATCTTGGACGAGCCTCGTCCAGCTTTTCCTCTCCATAACTCTCTGGAAGAGATTACCAAGGGAGTCTCTCTCTAGATAGGCTCTCCAGCCGTCAGGTCTTGTTCTCGGCATCTGAGATCCTCAACCAGGAGAAAGTCACAAAGTATGCAATGCAGGCTACTTCGTGGATTGAATTTTGGTTGGGGACCCTGGGAATCCTGGTTCGAACCGAGGATTTCTCCAAGGAACGCACCAGGAAAGCGATGGAAATTTTCTTTCTTGCAGGCACTTGCACCATCGAGTTTCTCGCTCATCAAGTCTCTAACATATGGGCGAACACCATTCTGAAACATTGAGATGCTGTGTCTGAGAGATTCCATCAGCAGGCCTGAATGCTGATATTGCTAGGCTCAGGAACTCCTCTTTAGAGGGGTCCTCTCATTTTGAGCAAAATGACGTGGAACATGCTTCTGAGAGATGGAGGAAGTCCCACCAGGACTCCCTCCTCCATAGGGCTTTGACATCCAAGCCCTATAAACCACCAGCTCCTCAGCAGTCCCATCCAACGAAGATCATGATGAACAAGACAGCAGCAAAGACAGTGGTGTCTAAAAAGCCCTTTCCGACCAAAGACGGGAAAGGCACTAAGTCCTCCAGGGGAGGGAAATTTCTTAGAGGGAGCGGCCGAGGCCGCAAAGGCTAGGAAAGGCATTCCTTCCGCTTGTCCACCAGTGGGAGGATGCCTACAAAGTTGCTGGGACAGGTAGAAGCAACTCGGGGCCGAACCCTGGACAATCTCCAGGATTCGTTCAGGGTATCGCGTCCCGTTCACAACATCTCTACCTTCCCTGATCAGGAATCCAGTGTTAATAGACTCCTTTGCGATGGGATCAGCAAAGGGGCTAGCCCTCCTGGCAGAAGTCCAGACCTGTTGAAGAAGGTTGCTCTCCAGGAGGTCCTTGACGATTACCCGGGCTTCTTTAGTCAACTCTTTCTTGTGAAAAAGGCGTCTGGAGGCTGGAGACTCATCATCGACCTCTCAGCTCTGAACAAGTTTGTCAAGCAAACTCCATTCAGCATGGGGACGACAGACAGTCAGACAAGTGGTAAGACGACGGAACTTCATATGCATATTGGACCTAAAGGACGTGTTCTTCCAGATCCCAATCCCTTCTTCAGGGAAGTACTCAAGAAGATTCAGCCTAGATAACAGGAAATACCAGTTCAAGGTGCTGTGCTTTGGTCTTTCCACAGCACCTCATTTCTTCACCAGAGTGTTCACCCTAGTATCATCCTGGGCACACAGGATCGGCATCTGTCTCCTCCGTTATCTGGACAACTGGCTAATCCTAGTGGACTCGGTGTCAACCCTTCTTCAACACTGAGACAAACTTCTGAGGCTTTACCAAGATCTTGGGATCATGGTAAATCTCGAGAAGTCCTCCCTGCTTCCTACGCAGAGGCTGGTATACCTAGGCATGATAGTAGACACCAATCTCCACAAAGCCTTCCTATCAGACGACAGGATAATGAGACTAAGAAAGGTTTCAAGACCCATTCTCAGACGGGAAGAACTTCCAGCCCAAAAGTCGCTACATCTCCTCGGACACCTTTCATCGCTGGCCCATCTAGTTCCTAACGGTAATCTCAGGATTCGATCTCTTCAGTGGCGATTCAAGTCATGGTGGAATCAGGCCTTCGACTACTTGGACATCCTGATTTCCATGGGATCAGCGGAACAGACAGACCTTGAATGGTGAGTGTCAGACAAGAACCAACGAAAGGGACTGGCTCTTCTCGTCCTCCCCCCCAGATTTGATGCTATTCTCAGACGTTTTAAAAACAAGGGTGGGGGCCCACGGGCTCCACCACACAACCTCAGGCCTCTGGTCAGAGTCAGAAGAGTACCTCCACATAAATCTCTTATAGAGATGAAGGCTGTCTTTCTGGCCCTTCAACAGTTCCACCAGTTCCTGGCGGCCACTCAGTGGTGGTGATGAGTGACAACACCACAGTAGTGGCTTATATCAACAAACAAGAAGGTACCCTGTTGCAGCCCCTATCTATCGCATCTAGCAGTACTGTAGAGATACTGAGATGGGCCGAGATTCACTTGATACCACTATCGGCATGCTTCATTCCAGGCAAGAGGAATGTACTCGCCGATAACCTGAGCAGAGCATGTCAGATAGTGAGTACCAAGTGGTCTTTGGATCATCTAGTTGCCAACAAAGTCCTGACTTTGTGGGGTTCTCTGACTGTGGATCTCTTTGCAACGGCCCTGAACTTCAGGCTCCCGTTGTACTGCTCCCCAGTCACAGACCTCAAGGCTCTCTGGCAAGATGCATTCCAACAACAGTGCAACAACATCGTCGTTTACACCTTTCCCCCGTTCTGTCTGATAAGGAGGGTACTCAACAAGGCCAGAACATCATTTAACCTCTCAATGACTCTCATAGCTCTGCTATGGCATCACGCGGAATGGTTTTCAGACCTTCTGCAACTGTTGACAGAGTCTCCAAGAGAACTCCCTCCATGACATGATCTACTCAAACAACCACATGCTAACATCTTCTACAAAGCCGTAGCTTTGCTATGACTTCACGCCTGGAGACTGTCCAGCATCTCCTTACTCAGAGAGGATTTTTGCAACAAGTTGCAAGCAGGATGTCAGGATACCAGCAGAAATCATCAGCAGCAGTCTACCAGGCGAAGTGGAAAGTCTTCTGTGGTTGGTGTCATAGAAGAGGTATCTATCCTCTTGATGCCACTATTCCAGCAGTTGCGGAGTTCCTCGTGTATTTGCATGAGAAAAGGCTATTGCTCAGCCTTAAGCCTCGCCCTTAGACTCAACAGAATGGATTTTTCCTCATCGCTAGAACTTTCCTTACTTATACTGATTTACGAACTTACCTGTCCTCAGTCTGAAATGAGACCTCCCCCATGGAATGTGGTTCAACTTCTCTCTAAAGAGACCTCCCTATGAACCATTGCACCAGGCAACATCGCTACCTCACTTGGAAGACGGTGTTCCTGCTAGCTTTTGCTTTGGCCAAGCGAGTTAGTGAACTTCATGGTCTTTTATACGACATCACCCATTTAAGGGGATGAGGAGAGGTAATGTTCGGCTTTTTCCCTGAGCCAAGACTCAGAATCCGGGAGTGGCAGATCCCCGATTTGACTCCTTCCGGATTTTGAGTCTCCTCTCTGTAACCGATAACCCTGATCATCTCTTACTCTGCCCAGTGAAGAGCTTGACGCTGTACCTCGAGAGAACAGCTGCAGCCCATCCCCGTGTGTCTGCACTTTTTGTCAGCACAGGGAGGAACAAGAGGAGGGTCACTCAGAACACCATCTCTGCCTGGATTTGCAAGGTCATAGACCGTACCCTGAATCCGAACCCTCCTCCTTCACGTCGTCCCAGGGCCCACAATGTCAGGGGCGTAGCTACGTCTCTGGTATTCAAGAGAAACTTCTCTGTGATGCAGGTTTTACAGGCTGGGGTGTGGAAATGTCAGAATAAGTTCACAGCCAACTAACTGCAAGATGTGACCCACAGGAGGCTTGATTTGTTCTCTATCGGCCCTGTGGTGACTGCACAACAGCTGGTATTATACTGTACCTCAAGTTCCTTACTGGACTAGTAACAAAAAGTTGAGGGCACTGTTGCCCTATTTTAGTCTGCGTAAATGAAAAGGTTTGACTGGCTCTTATTCTTGTCATCATCCTCCCCTCTCTTGGGGAAAGCAGCCTCCTGGGTTCTCTGCATAAGCTGACCTCAAACCACTGCAGGTAAACCATGCTTCCTTGCATTCCTAGTATTAAGCTAATACTGTTTTGTCCCCATACCCTGGTGAGGTGGTATTGGCAAAGTCCTGGTTACAACAGTTTTTCCTACAGACTTAGAATAACCTTTACCTAGGCAGTCACACTTCTAAACATCTCAACACACAGCTTGCGTAAGCCGTGGACCTTGCTTAGAAAGGTTTATCGAGTTGCAGGGACTCATTATTTTTGGTACAAAACTATTCAAAATAAGGAGCCCCTGGGTAAAGCCAAAAGCCAGTTTGGCAGGGATGTCCACCTTCCAAATGGATGAGTCACCCCCAATAAATAGTGTAAGTTTGTGTTCCAGTTACGGAGCAAATGACAAATTCGTAGATACTGTAATTTGTATTTTTCCTAACGATACAAACCTTTAGCTATTTATACAAACTTACCCGCCAGCCCTATTCCCCTTGAAGTCCTACCTCCAAGCAAAGTGAGCTAAATCACCGGTGTGCGAGCGGAAGCGTTAGCAAGCTACCCTCCTTTACCTCCGCTAACTAGTGGAATGGGTAGTTAATCCTTACAAAAATATTAATGGCTTGTCTTTTCAGCTTGGCTAAAAGTAATAACCCCTAATAAATAGCTAAAGGTTTGTATCGTTAGGAAAAATACAAATTATCTACGAATTTGTCATTTTTTTTTTTCTTTCCCAGTGTGTGTATGCGCCCTTCTTGGCCATTTTGTTTGCGGACCTGCCCAGGACTTGAGCTCCGCTCCTGTCGTACTTTTATATCTAACGTGGGCACGGATCTGCACCTGTTATGCCCTGCTTGTAGAGGGCATCGATGCATTAAGGATAACACCTGTCCTGAGTGCTGGAATTGGTCTGCCTCCCAGTGGGAAAGATTTTTTCGCCAACGGAAGAAGAAGACCAAGAGATTCGTCACCCACGGGGTCTTCCTCGAAGTTGAACAATCCAAGGCTTCTTCTTCTGCTCCCCGACCTCCCTCCAAAGCTCCGATTTGGCTGCTTTCCTCCGGGAACCGTTGAATAGTAGCGTAGGCCAATTAACGCGAGGTCAACCCTGATCCTTGAGAGACTGTACTGCTTCCCCTAGCGAAGCGGCCCCACCTCTCCTCCAGGGGAAGTCCTTATCCTTTTCTGATGTTTTTCAAGTGTGGCTGTCCCCTGGCTTGACTGGTCCTCCTTTGAAAAAAGTTCTGTTGCAGCTCCTTCAGCTGGGTGCTGAGAGGTAACGTTCATCTTCCTTTGAGGTGGATCCCTTGTCCTTGCGGAGTGTCCCCGCCATCAATTCCTCCCTTACCTCTTCCTCCGCTACTGTTGCCATTGCTGAAGACAGCACCCCCCCTCTTGCCGAGCTTCCGTTGGGGCTGGAGCAAGGTGCTAGGCAAGTCTCTTCTGCAGGTGGTCACCTCTCTCGTTTGCGAGTGAGAACCCCCTTTGAGATACCCATCTGGAGACCTGCTAGGGATAGGGATCATTTTTTCTGAGCAGCTCTCCCCTGCGGAAGCTTATTTTTTCAGCGCCTAACTCGCAGTGTGTGTGGTCCTCCTTGTTGCCTCAGGCGCTTTCCTTCGCCTCTGGCAAAGAGACGTCTGTTTGGCTTGTTGTCTTCATCTGCCGAATGATCCCCTTTTGGAGAATCGTCAAGGACCTAACCACTTGTCTCCTCAGCCGCAGCTTTCGCTAAGAGATCATCAACCTGACGACTCTCGTCAGCAGTGCCATTCGCCTGCCTTTCTTATCGGACTCGCCGTTCAGCCCGATCAACGCCTCTCTCCGACCTCTCACCATCGAACAGCTGTTCGTGGTTCGTCAGTTCCCATTGAATTTCCGGATTCTCTGCCTTCTCGCCAAGTTCTCACAACTCATCAATTGCCGATGTTCGCAATCCTCCAGTTCCTTGTCTCGTCAGTGACCAGCTGATAGTCATACCCTGGTTTCTCACCGTTTGCCAATGGTTCAACGTTCACCAACGGTTCGCTGATTGCCAACGGTTCGCTGATTGCCAACGGTGCGCCATTCGCCAACGGTGCGCCATTCGCCAACGGTGCGCCATTCGCCAACGGTTTGTCATTCGCCAGCTCGCCATTGGTCTCCGACGACTCGTCCTTCGCCAGCTCACCATCGGTCTCTGACTGCATGTCAGCCTCCGACGGCTCATCGTTCGCCAAGGGAGATTGGAAGTCAAACGACTGTCTCCTACTGCTCTTCGTTCACCAACGACTCGCCAATCAGAAGTCAGCCGACAGTCCCTTGCTGCTCAGCGTTCGCCAACTTGCCAATCCCTTAAACGATCGGTAGGTGATCGGCATTCCCCTACTGCTCATCATTCGCCGACCTCTCGGCACTCGCCAACCACGTGCCATCCACCAGCAGCTCATCGAACTGCAGCTTCTCATTACTCTCCCGTGACTCTTAGCTGTTTGCCAACCTCTCATCATTCGCCAGAACTTTGTTCGCCTGAACGTCGTTGTTCGCCAGATGTTTTCTCCTAAGAAATGCTGCCGTTTACGAGAGAGGAAATTAGTTGCTAAACATTCTCCTTCGCGAGTCTCTTGGCCCTCTCCAGGGCATTGGTATTCGCCAACTCACCGTTCGCCCTCACCTCGCAGATGTTCTTCTCCTCTCCAGATTGTAAGCGCAGACCTTCGTGTTCTCTTAGGAGAACAGCTCGGGACGAAAATGACCCCCGACCCGACCCTCAAGGCTCCAAAAGAACCAGCAATCGCCCTGTTCCTTTCCTCCATATGTAGGAACCTATGATGCTGCAGCCTGATGCCCGGTCATCGATTGTCTTGAGTAAGGCTTCCTTTCAGAAACCTTCAACGTTAATCCTCTCAGGATCTCTCAGCCATCGCCGCCGTGGGTAAGGAACCGAGGTTTAACCCCCTGGTTAGGGCTGTCCACCAGGCCTTTGTTGCAGGTGTTCCTCCAATGCAAGCTTCTGGAATGCTGCCATTCATAGGAGTGGAAACTCTTGGCTCTGTCTGGGGCATTAGCATTCCCTATCTCACCGTTCGCCCTCCCCTTGCAGAGGTGGTTCTCCTCTCTCTCTTTCCAGCTTGCAAGCGCAGACCTTCGCTTTTTCCCAGGAGAATAGCGCATGACGAGGACGACCCCCCAACAGTCTCCTCACCTTCAAGGCTCCGAAAGAACCAGCAATCCGCCCCGTTCCTTTCCCCTGTAAGGAGGAACCTAGGTTGCTGCATCCTTCTGCCCGGTCGTCGATGGTCTCGGGTAATACTTCCTTTCAGAAACCCTCAGCGTCGATCCTCTTGGGATCTCTCGGCCAGCACCGCCATGGGACAGGAACCGAGGTTTAATGGCCTGGTTAGGGGTGTCCACCAAGTCTTTGTTGCAGGTGTTCCTCCAATCCAACCTTCTGGAACACCCAGGATACCTCTGGAGAGGTTTATCCTCTCCTTCAGCGTATCCAATGCGGAAATCCATTGTTCCTCCCCTTCAAGAAGCTTTGGCTTCTTCCTCCTCCCCCCTGGAGAGGAAGCAAGGAGTTCCTGATCGGGTAAATTTACCGAGAGTCAAGTTGACACCGGTTAGGACATCTAAGCGGAGAATCAGCATAGTCGTACCGACTCCTCACAACCTTCGCGAACTTCCCAAGAGGCTTCTCTCAGAGTGAAGTCTCTGGTAAGTACCTTCCGCCTCTCTCCCATCAAGGTGGTACCTCGGGAACTTTGCCCGGTATCCAAGCCCTTGCAGGAAGTTGTCTCGCCTCCTGCAAGTGAGAGGCGAAGGGCGAACCCTCCGAGATCTTCTCTCCTGTAGGTCTTCTCTCCTCTGAGGAAGGAGTCTAAAGACTCTTAAGACCCGTCCAAAGTCATGAGTTAGAACTTTAAGGCCTTCAGAGGGTCCCAAGAGACCATCTCCTGCAGGGCTATTGATGAGTGATTCTCACCACTCAATACGACCGTGACCTACCCCGAAATGATGTCTTGTGGGTGGAAGATCTCAACAACTACAACGACCATCCTCCCAAAGCTACTAGTCCGAGGCTATCAGAGGCAGAGCAGAGGGAGTTTGAGCACGTCTTCTGGCAGGTCTTGGCTTGCATGAGGGCCATCAGTGGGTTGTCAGACCCTGCGATGGCCCCTCAAGAGGGCAAAGACATGGTCCGAGACCATGTCTACGGCACTCAGAAGCCCTCCAAGACTAGTGCAGCCTTGTCCTGGTCTAAGGGTCTGACGGATGCCAGTCGGAAGTCGATCTCACAGATCACCGGCTCCTCCAGCTACCTGAAAACTACTGCTGCCTTTTTTGCACCAGAGGAGCTACTATGAGGTCTGATGAGTCTCTTCAAGCACTACCTCTACATTACTCTGTAGAGGTATTGACCAAGGGGATCTCTTAAGAGACACTCTGGTCTGAAAGTCTCGTTCTCTGCGTCTGAGATCCTCAACCAGGAAAGGTAGCGAGGTATACCATCGAGGCTACTTCGTGGTTGGACCTCTGGTTGGGGTCAGTGGCACGCCTGATGAAGACCGAAGATTGATTCAAGTAGAGCTCCAGGAAGGCGATGGAAACTTTTCTGTTGATGGGAACTCGAACCGTTTAGTTCTTTGCTCACCAAGTTGTGAACTTGTGGGCAAACACCATCCTCAGGTGAAAGGACTCGATAGCAGAAAGGTTCCACCACCAAGTCCCACAAAATAAAATAATATGACTGAGGAACTCCTCTTTGGAGGATTCTTTCTTGTTCAACCCGTAAGACGTTAGCGGGTTGTGGAGAGGTGGAGGAAGTCCAACCAGGACTCCTCCTCCATAGGGCTTTGACCTCTCACCCTTATAGTTTACCACCTCCACAGAAGAAACAGCAGCAGAAACCGCCAACGATTAAGACATCAGCTGACCCATCAACAATGAAGGTGTCTAAGAAGCCCTTTCCTGCTAAGGACAGGAAAGGCTCTTAACCCTGGATAGGTACGCTCCTCGGACACCCCTTTAAGGGTATACTCGGTCGCGCGCGACCCCGACGCAAAAGAAAATTGTTGAAAAATCTGTTTTTGCTGTAACCTCCTCTTTTTTTTTTTACCAAAAAAAAAGTTCAATGAATGCTTAAAACTACTGTAAAGATAAATACTACTCATCTGCTGAAAAACTATTTATTATAAATATTTTAAAAAATTAAGTAGAAAAATAAAAAGACCCTACATAAAAATTCATAAAAAAAAAATTTATACATATATACACAAATCCTTTTAGGAATTGATTTTTGAATGTTTAGGACACATCTTGATGTATTTTGGATGAAGTCAGACCCATGGAGGTGAAGATCTGAAATGAGAAAAAAAGGGTAACTTTTTTTGGCCAAAAAAATTTGTCCAAATTTCATGAATTTTTTGGGTACCCAAATGAAATAGGAAGTGGCTAATTTTTTTAGGGAATAAACATATGTTATCCTAAAATAGAAATATGTAAAAAAATCTTCATTATTTTGTAAATTACATTTATATCAGGGGCCATATCTAAAGGTCATTTTTTGAGTACTTAGAAATTTCGTAAAAAAATACATATATTTAATATATAATATGATATTTATGCAGGTAAAAATATACCAAAATATCACAAATTCTATAGGGAACAAGAATATACTGTATATAGATAGGGCAACTTACGCTTCGGATATGTCCACAAAGTGGCCACCAACCACACTGACTCAGACTCCCTAATCTGCCACCTGAAATGCAGGAAGGGTATGTCAATTTCAAGGTGTTATTTACTAATCTAATTATTCTTGGATATGCATAAAAATTGTATGGTGGATTGCTGGATGATTGTCGATTATTTTACGACTATAAAATTAGAATTCTGACCCAAAAAAAAATTTTTTGAAGGGAAATAAAATCGAAAAAAAAAATGTAAAACAACATAATATTTTAGCTAAAAAAATTTGATGATATTCAATAAAAAAAGAAGTAAACAAAATTTTCCGACAAATAAACATCTAAATGAATCATTACTCTGTGATACAGTAGTTCCTTAGTACGTAGTAATTTTGAAAGAAATGAGAAAAAACGAAAAAGTGGCAATTGCAGGAAAATCGAACACACCTATATATACGCCATATCTGGCTAAAAAAAAAGATAGGCATGGGTAGCCAGATCATCTAGAAACACTTTACAACACTATAAAAATATAAGTTTTGCGACACTACTTGCCAATTCCTTACTGTAACATGACTAAGCAAAAAAATGCAAAACAAATAAAAAGGGGCACTCGCGGAAAAATGGCCAACATTCTAATATACGGAATTTCAGAAAAAAAAAAATTTCAGCCACGTGCTAGGCAAACCATCAAGGCACATTTTCCGACAAATAAACATCTAAATGAATCATTACTCTGTGATAGTTCCTTAGTACGTAGTAATTTTGAAAGAAATGGGAAAAAACGAAAAAATGGCAATCACAGGAAAATCGAACACATACCTATATATACGCCATATCTGGCTAAAAAAAAAGATAGGCATGGGTAGCCAGATCATCTAGAAACACTTTCCAACACTATAAAAATATAAGTTTTGCGACACTACTTGCCAATTCCTTACGGTAACATGACTAAGCACAAAAATGCAAAACAAATAAAAAGGGGCACTCACGGAAAAATGGCCAACATTCTAATATACGGCATTTCAGAAAAAAAAAATTTTGGCCACGTGCTAGGCAAACCACCAAGGAATATTTTCCGACAAATAAACATCTAAATTAATCATTACTCTGTGATAGTTCCTTAGTACGTAGTAATTTTGAAAGAAATGGGAAAAAAACGAAAAAATGGCAATCACAGGAAAATCGAACACATACCTATATATACGCCATATCTGGCTAAAAGAAAAAGATGGGCATGGGTAGCCAGATCATCTAGAAACACTTTCCGACACTATAAAAATATAAGTTTTGCGACACTACTTGCCAATTCCTTACTGTAACATGACTAAGCAAAAAAATGCAAAACAAATAAAAAGGGGCACTCGCGGAAAAATGGCCAACATTCTAATATACGGCATCTCAGATAAAAAAAAAGACATGCACGTGTTAGCCCAACCATCAAGGCACACTTTCTAACAAATAAACATGAAGAAAAAAATCAATAATATACGGCAATTCCTTACTACGTAGTAAATTTTTACAAATATTGAAAAAAAACAGAAATTGGCAACCGCAGTTAAATACCCCACATACCAATATCTACGTCGTATCTGACAAAAACAAAGTCACGCATGGGTAGCCAGATCATCTAGACACACTTTCCAACACTAAAAAAGCAAAAGTTTTGCGACACTATTTGGCAATATCTTACGGAAAAATTACTTGGCAAAAAAATGAAAAAAAATGAAAAAGGGGCACTCGCGGTAAAATGGTCCTCGTGGTGATGAACGACATTTTAACTAAAAAAAAAATCATGCACATGGTAGCCAAACAATCCACCAAGACTTTCCACAACTGATAACCTATACAAGTTGCACCATTCTACGACAATTTCATAATACGTAATAACTTTGATAATTATGCAAATTACCTTAGAAGGGTAAACTCGGTCGCGCTCGACCCCGACGCGTCTCAGAAATCTGGGAAGGAGTACAGCTACAGCGATGCACATCTGGACACTACTAGAGCGTGTAGGCGAGACACCTACTGCAGGTCGATCACCCACAAATTCAGTCACGGGGGTGAGTCACGTGAGAAAAACCTCTTTTTGTTTTGACGCTCGGGGTCGCGGACGACCCACTGTACCGTTCCAGGGTTAAGTCCTCTCGTGGAGGGAAGAATCCTAAGGGGGCCGGCGGAGGCTGCAACCAGCAGGAGGGGAAATCCTCCCACTTGTCCATCAGTGGGGGGGATGCCTGCATCGCTGCTGGCAGATTCAATTTCATCGAGCTCCTATGCAAAGGGGTCCGCAAAGAAGCTGGCCCTCCGGGTCGAAGTTCAGACCATGTTGGAGAAGGGTGCTCTCCATGAGGTCCTCGACGGCTCCCTAGGCTTCTTCAGTCGACTCTTTCTTGTGAAAGAGGCATCTGGAGGCTGAAGACCAGTCATCGACTTCTCAGTTCTGAACAAGTTTGTCAAACAAACTCAGTTCAGCATGAAGACGGCAGACTTGGTCAGGCAAGTGGTAAGACCACAAGACCTTTACGCGCTCTCGGGTTTCCTGTTTGCAATGCTTATGCGTTCGCTTGCTTTTGTGTGTATGTGTACAGTTTTTTGTTAACACAAGTCTGGACTTAATGTGTACGCTGAACCTAAAGGACGTATACTTTGAGATCCCAATCCATCCGTCTTTAAGGAAGTGTCTGAGAATCATACTAGACAACAAGAAATACCAGTTCAAGGTGCTTCGGTCTTTCCACAGCACCTCAGGTCTTCACAAGAGTGTTTGCTTTAGTGTCATCCTGGGCTCACAGAATCTATATCCGTCTCCTACACTATCTAAACGACTGGCTGATTCTAGCAGACTTGATGGCAACCCTTGTTCAACATCGAGACAAACTTCAGAGGCTTTGCAAAGATCTGCAAATCATGGTAAATATCTAGAAGGTCTCTCTTCTTCCCTCTCAACGACTGGTATATTTAGGTATGATAACACACACCTATCTCCAGAAAGTCTTCCCATCAGACAAAAGGGTAGGGAGGGTGAGGAAGGTTGCAAGACCATTCATCAGACGAGAAGAACTCCCAGCCCAGAGGTGGTTGTCTCTCTTTGGGCACCTATCATCCCTGGCCCGTCTAGTTCCCAATGGCTGCCTCAGGATACAATCTCTCCAATGGCATCTAAAGTCCAGCTGGAATCAGTCCATCCATTCCCTGGATGTCCTAGTTCCTATGGGACTGAATGAACAGACAGACCTCGGGTGATGGGTTGCAGACGAGAATTTGCTCAAGGGCGTCGACCTTCTTGTCCTCCCCCTGGACTTATTGCTCTTTTCAGAGCCCACATGCTGCACCACACGACCTCAGGCTTTTGGTCAGAGTCCGAAAGGTATCAGCACAAATATATTAGAGATAAAGGCTACCTTCCTGGCCCTTTAAGAGTTCCAACAGTTCCTGGCAGGCCACTCAGTGGTGTTGATGAGCAACAATACCGCAGTAGTGACTTACATCAACAAACATAGCAGTACCTTTTTCAGCCCCGACCCCATCTGGCAGTAGAGATCCTGAGATGGGCAGAAGACAACTTGGAGACCCTATCAGCTCGCTTCATTCCGGACAAGAGGAATGTGCTCGCGGACAATCTGACCAGAGCGACTCAGATAGTTGGCTCTGAGTGGTGTTTGAATCATCTAGTTGCCAATGAAGTCCTGACTTTGTGGGGGTCCCTGACTGTGGATCTGTTCTCAACATCCCTGAATTTCAGGCTCCCATTGTACTTCTCCCCAGTTCCAGACCCCAAGGCTCTCAGGAAAGATGCATTTCAACAGTGGTGGGACAACATCGACGTATACTCCTTTCTCCCTTTATGTCTGATGAGAAGAGTACTCAACAATACCAGAACTTCAGTCATTCTCTTGACCCTCAGATCTACGCTATGGCATCATGCAGAATGGTTTCTTGACCTTCTGCAGCTCCTGACAGCTTCTAAGAGAACTCCCTCCACGACATGATCTACTCAGACTGCTACATGCGAATATCTTCCACCAAGGCATAAATTTGCTACGACTTCACGCCTGGAAACTATCCAGCCCCTCGATACTCGGAAAGGATTTTCGCAACAAGTTGCAAAGCGGATGGCTGGGAATCTGTATAGGTCATCAACATCAGTCTATCAGGCAAAAAGGAATGTCTTCTGTGGTGTGGTTGGAAGGGATATCTCTCCCTTTGAAGCCACTATTCCTGCAACATTTGAATTCCTTGTGCACCTGCGGGAGGAAATGCTCCACTCTTTCGGCAGTAAAAGGTTACCGCTCAGCCTTGAATCTTACCTTTAAGCTGAAAGTAGTAGAGCTTTGGGCTTCCTTGGGGCTTAAGGGCTTGCCCTCCAAGGAAGCCCTGTTTGACCTTATCCAGTTGGGGGCCGCTGTCAAGCAGTCGCCGGTGATAGCAGAGGTAGACCCTCTGTCTATTGTCGACGTTGTGGTGGCAGAGGCTTCCGACGGGTCTGGTCAAACCTCTGCTGTGCCTGATGTTGCGGACGTTGCTGAAGGCCCTCCTCCCCCTTCCGAACATCCTTCGAAGGGAAAGGTGGGTCCCACGGTCTCTCCGGCGGGTACGCCTCCCCCTCAGGGGAGCGCACTGACTGAGACTCCTCTTCGGAGGACCGACGATCCTGATGACCTCCCTTGTGGCCGCCTTCGCCGTAAGGCTCGTCGTCCTCTTCGTCGCAGGGGCCTCCCGTCTCCCTATAAGGGAGTCAAGAGGCGCCTCTTCAAGTCGTCGCCGCCTCCTTCCTCTGATGAGGATCCTCCTCGTTGGGAGCAGACTGTTGCAGCCACGTCCTTGGACCTCTCCGGTGATCGCTCGCGATCTCCTACGCCTACCAGACTTTCCACCTCCGGCACAGATGTGCAGCAGGCTTCTGACCTCGTCAGCCGACGGGCATCGGTCCCTTCGGGGCAAAGGGATGTCTCCCACGGTGTGGGGGCTTCCCTTGCGCGTCAGGGTTCCCCTGCGCACCCTCCTGCGCGTTCATGCGTAGTAGCACGTAAGCGCTCTCCAGCTTTGCAGTCTCCTGACTCACCTCGCCAGCGCTCTCCTGCTTGTCAGCGCTCTCCTGCTCATCAGCGCGCTCCTGCTCGCCAGCGCGCTCCTGCTCGCCAGCGCTCTCCTGATCGTCAGCGCTCTCCTGCTCGCCAGCGCTCTCCTGATCGTGAGCGCCCTCCTGCTCGCCAGCGCTCTCCTGTCGACAGTCAACAACCTCCTGTTCCTGTTGCGCGCCCAGCGCGCCAGCGGTCCCCTGAGCGCACAAGATCTCCTGCTCGTCAACGCACCTGCGCATCCAGTTCCTGATACGCGCCCTGCGCGCCAACGCTCGCCCACGCGCCCTAGATATCCGGATCTGGACGCGGGCAAGGACCTGACTCCTCCTCGCCCACGCGTTCTGCTCGTCCTCCTTCACCTGCGCAGCAGGGCGCACGGTCTCCTGCGCGCACTTCTAGAGTTCCTGCGCACACGCGCCTTCTCATCCTGAGCCCGTTCGCTAGCGTTCACCTTTGCGCGTCGGGCCACCTGATCCTGCGCAGCAGTCTACGCGTCGACATCCTACGCGCCAGCGATCTCCTGCGCGTCAGCGATCACCAGCGCGTCAGCGATCTCCAGCGCGTCAGCGATCTCCAGCGCGTCAGCGATCTCCAGCGCGTCAGCGATCTCCAGCGCGTCAGCGTTCTCCTACACGTCAGCGTTCTCCAGAGCTTCGGCGATCTCCTTAGCGCCCGCCCGATCTATCGCCTGCGCGCAAGCGCTCTCCTACGCGTCAGCGCCACCTGGACCTTGATCGACATAGGTCTCCTATGGCCATCTCGCCCACACGCGGTCGTTCGCCTGCGCGTTCTATGCACCATCGCTCGCCAACGCGCCAGCGTTCAACGACGCTCTATCGCTCGCCAGCTCGCCAGCGTTCAACGACGCGCTATCGCTCGCCACCTCGCCAGTGTTCAACGACGCGCTATCGCTCGCCACCTCGCCATCGCTCGCCCACGCGCCACAGATCTCCAGGACACCATCGATCTCCTGTGCCTTGCCTTTCTCCTGAGTTACAGCGATCGCCTGTGCGCCCGCGCGTTCCCTCGCCCACGCGCCAACGCGTTCCCTCGCCCACGCGCCAACGCGTTCCCTCGCCAACACGCCCACTCGCCAGCACGCCCACGCGCCCGCTCGCCCACGTGCCCGCTCGACCACGTGCCCGCGCGCCCGCTCGCCCGCTCGCCCCGCGCGCCCGCTCGCCCGCTCGCCCGCGCGCCCGCTCGCCCGCGCGCGCCCGCTCGCCCGCTCGCCCGCGCGCCCGCTCGCCTGCGCGCATTTATCTCCGCGCAACTACGCGCCCGCGCTCCAGCAGCCCCCCCGCGCTCCAGCAGCCCCCCCGCGCTCCAGCAGCCCCCCCCGCGCTCCAGCAGCCCCCCCGCGCTCCAGCAGCCCCCCCGCGCTCCAGCAGCCCCCCCGCGCTCCAGCAGCCCCCCCGCGCTCCAGCAGCCCCCCCGCGCTCCAGCAGCCCCCCCGCGCTCCAGCAGCCCCCCCGCGCTCCAGCAGCCCCCCCGCGCTCCAGCAGCCCCCCCGCGCGCGATTCATTGGATCCTCCGCCGCGCGAGCGCCAGCGCAACCCCCGTTCTCGCCGGGTTCCGCAGCTCGTGGCGGCAGCAGGTACGCGTGCTTCCAGATCGCAGTCAGGATCGCCTCCGCACAAGTGCAGGTCTCTCTCTCTCAGGACCAGGAAGAATCGTCGGAGAGGTCAAGCCAACATTCTTTCCTTTCTTCTTTGCAGGTAAGCCCAGTTGCGTCCACTCCGAAGGGTCAGGATATCCCCTTCCCTCCAGCGGGAATTACGGACACTGCGTCCGTATCTCGTCAGTCTTGGTTTGGTCCTTTGATGAGAGCGGTAGTGCAGGCTATGAAGCCAGCACTCGCCGATCTGGGACTCAAGCCAAGGACAGACTCGCCCCCGCTGAAGAGAAGGAGAGGAGTGGACTTCGTGGTGACTTCTCCCAGGGAGAAGTTGGTTCCTAAGAGGTCCGTCAGGAAGGCTCCATCCCCTTCGCAGTCGTTTTCTCCTTCTCCTGTGGACGAGGCTTTTCCGTCTTCAGGAGAGTCCAGCGAGGCGGAGGTCTCTCCTTCGGCACCAAGGGGGGAGTCCCCTCCTCGTGGAGGAGAACCGACTCGCGTGGAACGTACCTTCCAGACCTCTTTGCTGGAGTCTTGTATCCCACCCAGGAAGGAACCCAAGGACTCCAAGACAGTTCCGAAGTCTTCTTCGCGAATTCGTCAGGAACCAGCCAGACCCCGGGAGAACGTCCACGTGTCTCCCCAGGAAGAGCCTCTGGGGACAGGAGACTTAGCTGCCAGTCCGCAGGGAGGAGAGCAGGACGAGTCTGAGCATGCCTTCTGGCAGGTCTTGAGCCTGATGAGGCAGCTTAACAGGTTCAAGGACCCGGAGATCGCCCCTCGCGAAGGCAAGGACATGGTCCTGGACCAGGTCTATGGAACTCAGAAGCCCCCAAAGGCCAGCGTGGCTCTGCCCTGGTCCCAGGGGGTGAAGAGTGCCAGAGACAGGGTCGACGCTCGGCTCTCAGACCTCGCCTCCTCCAGTCGTTCCTCTGCCGGGAACAAACTCCTCCCACCTCCTCGTTTACAGCAGAGGAGGTACTTTCAGATCATGGGAGAGTCCAGCCTTGCTCTTCCCCTCCACCATTCAGTGGAAGAGCTTACCAGGGGAGTTCCGCTTGAGAAGCTCTCCGCCCGGCAGATGACATTCTCGGCGTCAGAGATCCTGAGCCAGGAGAAGGTCGCGAAGTGCGCCATGCAGGCTACTTCGTGGCTGGATGTCTGGCTGGGTTCTTTGGGCATCCTATTGCGCTCTGAGGATTTGTCTAAGGAGAGCAATAGGAAGGCCCTGAAGACCTTCCTCCTCTCGGGCACTCGCTCCATCGAGTTTTTGGCCCACCAGGTTACCAACCTGTGGGCCAACTCTGTCTTGAAGATCCACCCGAAGGTCCCCGCCGTGGATGTCTGGAGGCTCAGACACTCCTCCATCCTTGGGGGAAGTTTGTTTGAGCCCAAGGACATGGAACGCACAGCTGAGATGTGGAGGAAGTCTAGCCAAGACTCGCTCCTCCAAAGGGCCCTCGCATCTCGGCCCTACAAGCCTCCAGCTCCGCAGCAACATCAGCAGCAGCCTCGCAGGACACCGAAGCAGGCGCCGGCAGCTAAGAAAGTGGTGTCTAAGCCCCAGCCCTTTCCTGTCAAGGACAAGAGGGGCGGTAAGTCCTTCAGGGGAGGCAAACTCCTAGAGGGAGCGGCCGCGGCCGTAAACGCTAGGAGTGGCAGTCCCCCCGCGTGTCCACCCGTGGGGGGATGCCTTCAAAGTTGCGTGCACAGGTGGCAGCAACATGGGGCCGATTCTTGGATGGTCTCCGTGATCGGCCAAGGTTATCGCGTCCCATTCACGACATCTCAACCTCCCCTGACAGCGAATCCAGTGTCGTTGAGCTCCTATGCCATGGGATCGGCAAAGGGGCTAGCCCTTCGGGCAGAAGTCGAGACCATGCTCAAGAAGGATGCTCTCCAGGAGGTCGTCGACAGCTCCCCAGGCTTCTTCAGGCGACTCTTTCTTGTAAAGAAGGCGTCTGGAGGCTGGAGACCCATCATCGACCTCTCGACGCTGAACAAGTTTGTCAAGCAGACTCCGTTCAGCATGGAGACAGCGGACACGGTCAGACTTGCGGTGAGACCACAAGACTTTATGTGCACACTAGATCTGAAGGACGCGTACTTCCAGATCCCAATCCATCCGTCTTCCAGGAAGTACTTGAGATTCAGCCTAGACAGCAAGACCTTCCAGTTCAAGGTACTGTACTGTGCTTCGGTCTCTCCACAGCACCTCAGGTGTTCACCAGAGTGTTTACCCTGATTTCATCATGGGCGCACAGGAACGGCATCCGTCTCCTCCGATATCTGGACGACTGGCTGATCCTGGCAGACTCGGAGTCGACCCTTCTTCGACACCGAGACAGGCTTCTGGGACTTTGCCAAGATCTGGGGATCATGGTAAATCTCGAGAGAAGTCCTCTTTGCAGCCGTCCCAACGACTGGTTTATCTAGACATGTTGATAGACACCAATCTCCACAAAGGCTTTCCATCAGACGACATGATAGCAAGGCTGAGGAGGGTGGCAGAGCCCTTCCTCAGGCGGGAAGAGCTTCCAGCCCAATCTTGGTTGCGTCTCTTCGGTCACCTAGCCTCCCTGGCCCGTCTTGTCCCGAACGGTCGCCTCAGGATGAGATCCCTGCAATGGCGGCTCAAGAACTCTCTCTACTCATACATAACTACGAGCTTACCTGCCCTAAGTCGGAAGTGAGATCTCCTCCATGGAACGTTTTTCGGGTTCTCAGGGCTCTTAAGAGACCTCCCTTCGAACCATTACGCCAGGCCTCTTATCGCCACCTGACTTGGAAGACGCCTTTCCTACTCGCGTTGGCCTCTGCCAAACGAGTTGGTTAACTTCATGGTCTCTCGTACGACATCGCCCATTCAAGGGGATGGGGGGAGGTAACGTTCAGGTTCCTCCCTGAGTTTGTTGCCAAGACTCAGAACCCTGGAGTGCCGGACCCACGGTTCGACTCTTTCAGGGTCACGAGTCTCCGTTCTGTAACATGTGACCCAGACCATCTGCTACTATGCCCAGTGAGGAGTCTGAGGTGTTACTTGAAGAGGACAGCTGCAGTTTGTCCCAGTGTGCAAGCGGTGTTTGTTAGCACAGGTAGGACAAAGAGGAGGGTCACCAAGAACACCATCTCGGCTTGGATTCGAAGGGTCATCCACCACGCCTTGAATCCTAACCCCCCTCCGTCACATCGCCCTAGAGCTCACGACGTCAGGGGCATCGCTACGTCCCTGGCCTTCAAGAGAAACTTCTCTGTGACGCAGGTACTACAAGCTGGGGTCTGGAAGCGTCAGACGACCTTCACAGCCCACTACCTGCAGGACGTGACCCACAGGAGCCTCGATACTTTTTCTATCGGCCCTGTGGTGGCTGCACAACAGCTGGTCTAACCTCAGGCTCCTTTATGGACAAGTAGCTGAAGGTTGAGGGCGTTGTTACCCGGTTTTAGTCTGCGTGAATGAAAGAGTATATCTGGCCCTTACTTCTTTCTTCATTCTCCCCTCTCTTGGGGAAAGCAGCATCCTGGTCTCCGTATAGCTGACCTCAACCTCTGCAGGTAAACTATGCTCCCTTGTGTTCCTAGTATTATTTAATACTGTCGCGTCCCCCATACCCTGACGAGGTGGTATTGGGATGTCCTAGCCTTGATTCCCATCTAAAGGACTCCAGGTCAACTTCCTAGGACGAGTCACGCTATGTTCCTCCACACACGACTTATGTAGGCCACATGTTCCTTGCGGAGCAAGGAACTTGTGAGGCGCAGGGACTCTTTTTCCCGAGTGCTGCTCACTCGGAGTTTGAGTCCCCGGGTAAGCCAAAGCCAGTAAGGCTGGGGACTTTCCACCCTTCCTAAGGGGTAAGTCACCCAATGTAAATATCGTGGTTTGTATTTCGGTTACGGAACAAATGACAAATTCGGAGATAATTTGTATTTTTCCTAACCATACAAACCTTAGCTATTTACACATATTTGCCCGCCAGCCCTGTCCCCCAAGACAAGTCCTACCTCTAAATGAAGTGAGACAACTCACCGGTGTGGGGGGGAAGGGGTAGCAAGCTACCCCTTCCCCTACCCCCTTGCTAACTAGCGCGGGGGTAGTTAACCCTCGTTAAAATTTTATTGGCTCATCAATTTCAGCTACGCCGAAAGTAAACCCAATGTAAATAGCTAAGGTTTGTATGGTTAGGAAAAATACAAATTATCTCCGGATTTGTCATGTCAACCCCTATGAATAGCGATGGTTTCTATTTAGTGATGACACAAATAACAAATTTGGAAGTAATTTGTATTTGTTCCTACACTAGATACAAACCCTCGTTCTTTACTATAGGAGATATTCTAGCGCGAGCTGGAAAATACGGAAGAAAAACGTTAACAAGGTCGTTAATGACCGGCCAGGTAATTACCCACCTGTTAGTGGTGGGGGACCACCGGTTGGTAGCTGCTGCTTACCTTCAATCGAATTCTAGCCGTCGCAGTGGTAACACCGCTGCTCCTGCTTTTATTTAACTGGCAGACTAGTCTTTCTTTTTTGGTTTTTTGATTAATCCTTTTTCTTTTTCTTTGTTAGATGTTATGTCCTCTATTATGAGGAAGTGTTCCGGGCACCTTCATGTCGCCGCTGGAGGTGGATCCTTTTTCCCTATGTCCTGGGTACAGAGGTCCTAGGTGTTCTGAAGGCTCCCCCTGCCAAGTATGTAGAAGTGGTCGCCCTCTCAGTGGGAGAAGTTCAAGAGAGTTAGAGTAGGAAGTCCTTGAAGGACTCTTTACCTCAAGGATCTCCGTCGAAGGTAAGGAGTCGTAGACCTCTTCTTCGGCCTCTCGATCTCTCCCTTCAGTCTCTTCCTCTCTTCCTTGCCTGCCTTCCTCCGGGGGAAGTCGTGGAAGAGTGGCACCATTCATTTAACCCCCATTCTTCTTGGTCAGGCGGATTATGTTGCCTACTCCAGTGGGGCAATACTTTCCGCCACCGGGAATGTCTCTGTTACCACTTCCATTCCAGATCATGTACGAGCGGTATGTCCTGCCCTTGGTCTTCCTGGTTCCCCTTCGGAGGAAGTTTGGAACCAGTTCCTCGCGGGCAAGGTAGTGCCTCAGGTCCCTTCTGTTTTGGAACCCTCGGGAGTTCCGGACCTCGCCTACCTCCCATCAACTCAGTCGGCGCCCACGGAAGTTTTTGTGGATATAGTAACTTCAGCTCGTACGGCGCCTACTTCGCACTCCATTGCTTATCTACAAATTACAATGTCTCGAGTGCAAACATCACAGTACTTCCTCCTCCTCCTCCTCCTCCTCTTCATCGCCTCGCCCTCTTCGGAGGCTAGGAGAGAGAGAGAGAAGAGGAAAAGGAGAGCTCGCTCTCCTTCGCCAAGACGTTCTTGCTGGAGACACAGGCAAGAAGACATCATCATTTTCGCTCTTCCTTGCCTTCTATCTCTTCATGAGATGTCTTGCTGTAAGACTATAAGCGCTCTCGTCACAAACATAAGAAGAGCGCTTCCTCCATGTCATCGCCCTCTTCGGAGGTCAGAAGGGAGAAGGAGAAGACGAAAAGGAGAACTAGCGCGCCTTCTCCTAGATGTAGAGACAGACGATATAGGAAGAGACATCATCGTTCTCGCTCTTCCTCACCTTCTGTCTCTCCTCGAGACGTCTCACCTTGAGACTGTAAGCGCTCTTGGCACGAACCTAAAAAGAGCGCTCCCTCTCTTTATCGTTCTACCTCGCTGTCGTCTTTCTCTCGCGAGGGATCATCTAAGGAGCGCGGCCAAGAGCAAAGCATGTCCTGACCTCGAACCCTCTTCTTCGCATAATAGTTTGAGGGTCTCCGTTCGCTCTAGTTCAGATAGAGCGCTTCTCCTCGCTTTCACTCCTTATCTTCAGAGAAGATCGCTCTCGCGTTCGACTTCTCAATATCTGACCCTTTGGGGTCTCGTGACAAGGAAACTTCGGTGTTCTGGCGCGCTATCCCTTCGGTTTCTTGCGACTCAAGTTGCTGAAACCTCGGGCTCTCGTGCATTTAGTCTCGCTGACACTTCAGTGTCTCGTGACAAGGGAAACTTCCGTTTCCCGTTGATCTGGCCCTTCGGGTTCTTGAGACAACAACCTCTAGGGGCACACGCAATCACGCTGAACCTTCAGGTTCTCGTGAAACAAGTCACCAAGAGTTTTACTCTTATGACAGAGAGTCTTCGGACTCTTGTCGCGTGGAGTGTTCGCGTACGCTCAACCAACACTGTGCCCATGACCATCGAGAGTTTTACTCTTATGGTAGAGTCTTCAGACTCCCGTCTCGCAATTAGCGCTACACACGCAAATCTCTGGTCATACACTCGCGGGGTCAATCCCTCGCTCTCGTGTTTCAGACAGGACAGCCTCCCCAGTTCCTTTGCTCCCTAATGAGTTAAGGATTACGAGTCTCTCGGAAACCTCGGAAGAAGATGCAGGCGTTTGGCCCTTCTTCTCTTCAGTTGAGAGCAGGAGGCAAAGGGGAAACGTGTTAGAGAGGCTAAAAAAAAACACCCTGATAGCAGCGATGTAGAACACTGCCGAGGGCTTCGGCCGCTCTGTTCGTTATCCTGTGTTTCATATGGCAGCTCATGAGCTGTCCATGTTACGAGGTACCACTCGTTGTCAACCTGCAACTTGATCAACTTGTTGGGAAATATAGATTGCTGCCAGGAGGTTCTCCTCCAGGGGTTAGAGAACCTCCCCTTACGAGGGAATGATAAGCTTCCTCGGAATTGGGCTGCGTGAGAGAACCACCCCTCTTCCGAGGGAAAGCTTCCCCACTTCAGCCATTCAGCAACCTTCCCTCCTTCGTGAAGAGTTGCGAACAACTCAATGAGTTTTACCTCTGCTATCTCGTCCCCGAAGACTGTGCTTTCTCCCCTTGAGCTGGAGAAAAGCATGTCTAAGTCTTGTTCCTCCTTCGGGGGAACTTCTCTCTGGGACTAAGCTTCGCTCAGGCGATGTCCTCCATCGGGAGGACTTCTCTCTTGTTCACGAGGAGATTATTACGCCTATGTTTTTCCCATAAAACTGGGAGAGAACTTGCCTTAGGAGATGTCCTCCTTCGGGAGAACTTCTCTATCGTTTGCGAGAGAGAGATTATTACGCCTACGCTTTTTTCCCATAGAACTGGGAGAAAGCTTGTCTTAGGCAATGTCCTCCTTCGGGAGAATTTCTCTCTCGTTCGCGAGAGATTTTTACGCCTATGCTTTTTTCCCATAGAACTGGGAGAAAGCTTGTTTAAGGCCATATCCTCCTTTGCGAGGACTTCTTTCGCGTTCATGAGAGGGAGATTATTACGCCTACATTTTTTTCCGTAGAACTGGGAGAAAACTTGTCTTAGGCGATGTCCTCCTTCGGGCGAACTTGAGATATTATTACGCCTACACTTTTTCCCATAGAGCGGGGAAAAATCTTGCCTTAGGCAATGTCCTCCTTCGGGGGGCACTTTTCCCTCGTTTGCGAGAGAGAGGTTACTACGCCTACGCTTTTCCCCATAGAGTAGGGGGGAAGCTTGTTTTAGGCGGTCTCCTTCAGGAGAACCTTCCTCCCATTCACGAGAGGAAACTGGTAGGAGTTTGCTGATACCCGCTCCTCACCCTTATGCTTTTGGTTCTCCTCCATGGGCGGAGTGAGAACCTTGTCTTAAGCGACGTTCTCCTTCGGGAGAACAAATCTACCCTGCGGAGGAGTTATCTTCATCCCTTACGTTCTCCCCCTCGTTCTGTAAGGAGACGTCTTTTTTTAACCTACTAGTTCTCCCCACGTTGACCCCTCGGGGTCTCTTGACGATCACCCTTTCGGCGGGCGTGATCGGGAGCCTTTGATCTCTCGTCATGCTGATCCTACGGGTTCTCATGTCCTTAGGAGTCCTTCGGGCCTCTGTCGGGCTGGACTTTCGAGTTCACACGATTTGGAACCTTCGAGTTTCAGTTACGCTGAGTAGTCGTACTCTCATAACAATTAGCACAGACTGTCCGCACACGCACGCAGTTAGCACTATGCACGCGACCATCTTCATTAAGAGTTTTACTTTTATGACAGAGTTTTCTGACTCTCGTCAACGGTCTTCGCCATTACCTCCAGACACTCCGACTTCTACCATTCTTCCCCTTTTGATAAGAAAGATCGACGGGTAAGACATAAGGTTTGTCTGCTACTCGCGTCTCCACTTTTACCTGTAATAACACGTGAGGAATTATCGCAGCCTGAGGATTCCTCGGGAGAGCTGCCGTCGAGGGACTTAGAATCCTCCTATTTAAGGACTCTAAGAACTATGTGTAATATCTCATGCCTCGGCGATTTGTATCTGTCTCCTCGACCCCTTGACGCTCCAGCCTTAGACAGGCTATGTAGTCCACCCCAAACCCTAAGACCAGAATTTTCTTCTGGCTGTGGCCTGATTGGTAATGTCTCTGACTGGTGTTTGACAGTCTGGGGTTCGAGTCCCGTTCAGACTCGTTAAGTGCCATTAGTGCCTGTAACCTTACCATCCTTGTAAGCTAAGGTTGGGGGGTTTGGGGGAGCCTATAGATCTATCTGTTGAGTCTTCAGCAGCCACTGCCTGGCCTTCCCTGGTCCTAGCTGGAATGGAGAGGAGGCTTGGTCGTTGACCATATATGGTCAGTCTCCAGGACATTGTCCTAACTGCTTGTGCTATGTCACTGTCCCTTGCCTCTGCCATTCTTGAGCGACCTTTATACCTTTAAACCTGGTCTGTTCGCCGAGATCAGAGACGTCAACCCTTCTCCTCTGATCTTGGATCCCCTCACGGTGAGGCTCACACCAGGCTAATCCTCGAAGAGACACTCTACTCTTCCAGGCTCTTCTCAGTCACAGAAGCCTCTGCAATGGAAGTGCTTCAATGTCCCTTCTGGCTTGACACATGATTTGATACAGTCGGCTACCTTGCGAGCCACGAGGACTTGTCAAACCAAAAACTCCTGGCAGTCCTTACAAGAAGTCCTAACTGGTGGGGCCAAGACAATGGATTTACAACAGCGACAATGTGGAGCAATTGGGTTCTCAAAAGGAAGGATCAGTAGTTCCCAGACTTCCTTTTGTACCTCAGTGAGGAATAGCTCCTCTCAGTCTCATCGATTAAGGGCTATCGCTTAGCCTTGAGCCTCATCTGTAGACGGAGAAGGGGTTGACCTCTCCGCCTCAGAAGTCATCACCTTGGCCGATTCGGGCTTTTGAGTGATCTTGCCCCCCAGTTGAGATTAGACCATCACCTTAAGACGTGTCTTACGTTCCCGGAAAGGTCTGCCCTATGAGCCCTTAAGGGCCTCAGGCTACTTTCTGAACCTTAAGACCGTCTTCCTCGTACCTCTGTCCTCGCCTAAAAGGGTCAGTGAGCTACATGGTCTGTCTTACGTCGTCACCCATTCTAAGGGATGGGGGGGCGGAAGTGTCTCGCAACTTCGTACCGGCTTAGTGGCTAGACTCATAATCCTTCATTTACCGATGAGAGATTTCGAGATTTTTAATTTCCACCCTCAATAAGGTAACGCAGGATACAGACCAGTTGTTACTAAGCCCAGTCAGGGGGCTTAAGAAATATCTGAAGCGCACCAGACCTTTCAGACTACGTCTCCGTCATCTCTTCCTTAGTACCAACAAGGTAAAGAAGAGAACCTCTCGCAACACCATCACTTTCTGGCTCAAGAAAGTTATGGCGAGGTCTTCTCAAGGAGACCCAGAGGCAGCACAACCCATAGTCCATCAAGTTAGGGGAGTGTCTGCCTCACTGGCGTTTAAGAGAAATTTCTCAGTCTCCCAAGTCTTAAGTGCTGGGGTCTGGAAACGTCAATCTACATTCACCGCTCACTATTTGAGCGACGTGACACATAGGTCTCCAGACACCCTTTCTATAGGGCCTATTGTGATTGGTCAACGGGTGCTGTAGCTTCCTTACGCCCTTTCAGGGGACAGTAACCACTGGCTGAGGATTCTGGGTTACACTAGGTTTTATGAAGGACATCCATATTTTTCTTCGCCTCCTTCTCCCTCCCATCTGGGGATCCTAGTCTGTATCCAGTTTCAGCTGGACTCGCCAATGAAATAAGGTATGATACTCATCTGATTCCTCTCACAGGGTATAAGTTATACTCGTGGTCATGAGGTTTCCCCTTTGCAAGGTCGGGGGAATCCTAAGTTTGAAGAGGTCCGAGTCGAATGTTCCCGACCCACTTCATCCTGAAACATTTGTTTCCATGAAGCTACAAACCTTCAGTTGTACTGAGATTCTGAGGATCTACAAAGAGAGAAGATTAACGGAAGATTGTTGCTTCAAAAGAGTCTTGTCTGAGGACTATCTTCCCTGGGGATATGGAACTCCTTGGCCACCCTGTCCTCAAGACTGAGTCTCCTATAGTAAAGAATGAGAGTTTGTATCTAGTGTAGGAACAAATGACAAACTTATAACAGAGTTTGTATTTTTCCTAACATACAAACCCGAATTCTTTACACAAATCTTCCCTCCGTCACCGCCCCCTAGGATAGTCTTAGCTAGAATCCGATTGAAGGTAAACAGCAGCTACCGACCGGCGGTCCCCCACCACTAACAGGTGGGTAATTACCTGGCCGGTCATTAACGACCTTGTTAAGGTTTTTCTGCCGTATTTTCCAGCTCGCGCTAGAATATCTCGTATAGTAAAGAATTCGGGTTTGTATGTTTGGAAAAATACAAACTTTGTTATAAGTTTGTCACTTTTCCTAACAATACAAACCTGCAGCTATTTATACAGATTGGCTCGCCAGCACCAGTCCTCCTTGAAGTCCTACCTCCAAGCAAAGTTGGGTTCACAGCTTAGGTGTGTGAGTGAGAGGGGTAGTTCACTGTAGAGGACTCTCCTCTGGCCGCTGAGGTTGCGTTCGCAGAGACTCCTGCTAGGGAGGACATATCCCTCAACTTGCCATGAGAGGGCGATGACTACGAAGCCATTGTCAAAGATGTCAGTTCTTCAGTGCCGATACCTGGATGGTAGAAATTCTGCGTTCAGGGTATCGAGTCCCATATCAGATGCTGACAGTCTGACCATTTTATTTGAAAGGCTCAGTAAAGGACCTTCTCTTACTAGAGTAGGTGTTCAAGATGTTGGCTATAGGAATCGTAGAGGAAGTCTGACATTACTCCCCAGGCTTCCTCAGCAATCTATTTTTAGTGAAGCTGACGGAAGCTTGGAAACCCGTCATAGACTTGTTCCATATGAATCGGTTTGTCATATAAACAAGTAACAAAATAGAGACTCCAGCCAGTGTTCTTCAGGCCGTCAGGAAGAATGACTTCTTTCTGACCATAGTCATAAAGGATGCTTACTTTCAGGTCCCCACCATCCTGCCTCAAGGAAGTACCTGAGGTTTCCCTTTTGAGACTGAGTCTTCCAATTCATGGTGTTATGTTTTGGCCTGTCAACAACCCCTTTAAATTACATTTCCTACTTCAATCACCCCTCTCCATTCTGGGACTAAGGTCAATCATCCCTCTCCTTTATGAGTTTAAAGTCAGAAATTGATAATCTAGGGCAGGCATATAGGCCAGGCCTCTCCCTCGCATCACCTGTCATCAAGCGACTACCATGTTAACAATAAACAGCCATTCCAGGTCACACTGAAGTCATCTCAAATTTGAATGGACTCATTTTTGTAAAGCTAGGAATAATGCAAATTACTTATAATTTATTTTCATTTTTCATCAAGAGATACCTCATACCCATTGCAAGATTATTTTGTACGTGAAAATACCAGTAATTGATTTGATGAGAATACCAATTTCCTTCCTGTCATTAGCAATTATATCAGTCATATGTTAAGTAATGCTTTGATAACTTGTTTGAAATAAAGAATGGTAATTGTTCCGTAACTGACATACAAACCACGCTATTTAATAGGGGTTATTACTTTCGGCGTAGCTGAAATGACGAGCCATTAGAATTTTAACGAGGGTTTACTACCCCACCGCTAGTTAGCGGGGGTAGGGAGGGTGGCTTGCTACCCCCCCCCCCCCACACACACCTGTGCTTGAGCTCACTTTGCTCTCGGCTCGGGTGGTAGTCGGACGTCTCCGCTCACACCCTCGCCTCTCTGAGCCATTAATGCATTTCTGCTTTCTCTTCTACAGGTGTGTTTGTGAAGTTGGCCTCTGCTATCATGCGCAAGTGTCCTGGATTACCCAACCGCCCTTGTGGTACGTTCATGTCGGCGGTCGAGACGGACCCTCACACCCTTTGTCCTTATTGTAGAGGCCAGCGGTGTGATAGAACTAATAAGTGTGGTGAGTGTAGGGAGTGGTCTACCTCCCAGTGGGAGAGGTTTTCTCGGCGATGGAAGAAGAAGTCCAAGCTGGATATTTCTCCTTTGAAGGTTTCTTTGAAAGGAGAAATTCCCAAGGACACTTCTTCCATTGCCCAAACCTCCTCCAAAGCTCCCGCCCGATCGGTTTCTTCCAAGAGACCGTTGAGGGGTAGCGTAGGCCATAGTTCTGTTTCCCGATCTCGGGGTTCGGGAGAGGGCGTTGCCTCCGATAGCGAGGCAGCTCCCCCTCCTCCCCCGGGGGAGGATTTAAATATTAATGTAAGCAATAATGATTTGTTTCATCTTTGGTCTTCCTTGGGGCTCGAGGGTTCGCCCTCCAAGGAAGCCTTGTTTGACATGATCCGGTTGGGGGCCGCTGTCAAACAATCGGCGACTTTGGCAGAGGTTGATCCTCTGTCTATCGTCGACGTTGTGGTGGCAGAGGCTTCCGATGCGGTATCTCCGATCTCTGCAACTGATCAACCTGCTGTAGCTGAAGGCTTAGTTTCTCCCTCTGCTCAACCTTCGAGGGAGGAACTAAGTCCAACAGTCTCTCCTGTCGGTGATTCTCCCCCTCGGGGGAGTTCACTCACAGAGACTCCTCTTCAGAGGACTGCTGACGGTCAGCTCGCTGACCCAACGGCCCCCAGAGGGCGAATTCTGCGTAAAGCTCGCCTTCCTCTTCGACGGAGAGGCCTTCCTTCACCTCACAAGGGTGTGAGAAGGCACCTCTTCGGTTCATCATCATCACCGCAGTCCGCCGCAGAGGAGCCTCGTCATCGATCCCCGACTCTTCCGGCTACAACCCTGGACCTCTCTGTGGATCGTTCACGATCCCCTTCGGTGGAAGGTCGTCCTTACAAAGGACACGTTGACCTTCCACCTGTCAGACCTGCTGACGTGCTGTCGCCGTTCCTGGCTGCTAATGTGCTGTGGGCGCCCACCCATCCTGTTGTTGTAAGACAGGCAACGGTCCCTTCGGGGCATCAAGGGCATATGCGCAAATTGGCGCATGCGTCCCTTATGCGCCAGCGCTCACCTGTGCGCCAGTGCTCTTCTGCTGCCGATGATCCTGACAAATCGCGTCAGCGCTCTCCTGCGCGTCAGCACTCACCGTTGGCTGACATTCCTGCTAAAGCCTGTCAGCGCTCCCCTGATTGCCAGTGCGCCACTGCGCGCCATCGTTCGCCTGCGCGCACCATCTGGAAGGTGGTCTGTGGTTGGGTGACCACCTGGGGCATCGCGGTCATGGTGACCGTGGGATGTTGCTGAGCAGGCCGAGAAGGTAGATGAGGCTTCTTTGTCTTCCTTTTGGGTTGGGGAACAGCATCCTGGGAAGACTTCCTCTTTGAGGAGATGCCCCACTTTTGGAGAAGGTTCCTATTCTCCGTGGCGGTTTTCTCTACTACCTCTTGGACCACTTCCTTTGGGAAGAGGTCCTTACCCCAGATACAGAAAGTAATCAGCTTCCTGGGTTCGTGTTTCACCGTTGCACTGGCAAACACGAACTCCCTACAGGCCCTCCTGGCCTTCACGAAGGCGTACAGGTCCTTGACGAGTGGCGATGTGCATCTTGGCCAGGACCGTGTACATATCTGGGGTGCTGGTATTGCCTGCACACATCTCTATGCAGTTCTGGAGGGAAAGGGAGGTGGCTAGCCTCTCTTTTGTCTCTTGCTCCCTTCGCAAGAGAAAGTCCGATAGCTTCGGTAGGTTCTCGCTGAACTGCTGTCCTGCGATATTTGCATCAAGTTTCCCTACTGAGAAGGTTCGGTGGACCTCCTTCCATTCCTTCTCATCTGTGGGCAAAGCCAGCGACAAAGGCCTACACTCCTCTAGTGTAGGGCATGGTTTGGCTGCATCAGCAGCCTTGAGGACACTCATAAAAGCCTTCGTCGTGAAGGGGAAGGCTCTCGAAGGAGGAGCAAGAAAGGTAGGGTGTTTCTTGCTCGGGGCAGAAACTCGCGAGTTAGTGTATCCTGCCTTCTCCAGGCTACTCGTCAAGAGAGCCTGTGCCTTGTTGTGGTCGAGTACCATGACCTCCTTTGGTTCCGTCTCTTCTCTCGACGCTGGCTCATTCTTCAGCCGGATGAAGCACTCCGGATAAGCCGCAAAGTTAGGCCAAAACTCAATGTTGTCCAGGTGGACGGCTCCCAACTTCTCCGAGATGTAGAGTTTGCCGTTAGTGATTGGCATAAACTCCACATACCTCCAGGGATTGGTCTCGGAGCAGGGTGGGAGGTCTTTCACTCTGGGTCGCTTGTCAGACCCTCGGGAGGTGACGATCCGAGTCGCTTTGCGGAACTCTCTAGTCATCTTTTCTTTCAAATCTACGTTCTCCTTACGTAGAATTTCCATTAGAGTGGTAATGTGGGCCAAAACTGCATGACCCATCGAGTCTAATGGATGGGTAGGAGCTGAAGACATAGATGGTGTCGGTTTTACTGCCGGCACAGGCAGAAGGGGCTCCTCCGCTTCTGTCGAGTCGTAGTCCTCATCTCCTCCGGGTGGTAGAGTAGGCTCTTCCTCAGAATCGTCTCGAAGAAGATCCTTCTCCATGTCTGTGGACACTTCAGACATCCTTTCCTCCTGGTGGATGTTCATGCCTTGCAAGCTTCACTGACATTAGCCTCGACTGCGATCTGGACGCAGGGAGGCCCGGGTCGTGCCTGGGGTACGACGGCATCAGCTGTTGCCTTTGGAAACAGCAAGCTTCGCATCCTATCGTTGGGGAGGTACGGTCCAGGAGAGTTCTTTTGGAACCCTCGTACCCATTTCCGAAGCTTCTCACGTGCTGCATCCCTCGACTCCGTCGACTTGGGGTTCCCGAAACCCTCGGTCACCAAGGCCGAGCAGACGTTACAGTCATTGGGGTCCCAATACCTCAAGGTTTCGGTTGTCACTACGCAGGCGGCATGAGACCTGCACATAGTGTGACCACTAAAGTTCCTACTTTTGTGGTTACAGTACATCACCTCACATTTCAGTTTCTGGTCCTCCTGTAAAGAAAGGAAATTGAAATGAGTATGTGGTAATTTATCACACTTGATAAATTAAATGTTTTCTCATGCAAGAAAATTTTGGTATTATCTTAACCATTACTGTATAGCTTAAGATGGTAAGCTAGAAAGGAAATAGGAAAGACATACTTGTGGCTCCTGTCCAGCCCATTGCTGTGAACTCCCTCAATATTAATATTAGAATTTCCTTATTAAGGGAAAACTAGAGTAGAAGGGCTCTAACTTCTATAGTTAAAATTAGTGCATACTAGCACTAACCCTTTCATAAAAGAGTTTTAATATTGCGGGGAAAATATGATCTGATGACTATGATTCATCAATGTATTGAAGGAATACTTCACTTCAATATTATGATTGGTCTCAACAATGGACTGTGAAAGGATACACAGGGTATGTTGGAAAATATAAACTGTATAATATATACTATAGTTTTCTGTCTGCAGTATGTACTTTACTGCAGAAATACTGGCTACTGTATAAGTATATACTGTAGCTCAGCCGGCATGTTGCCGGCTAGGCTAGTACCTGGCGGCACCAGTCCAGCCGACCTGCTGCTGGTTAGGTTAGTACCTGGCGGCACTAGCCGACAGAGAGAGAGAGAGAAAGCATGGAGAGAAGGGCTACCTTATTATTATAGTTTAGTTCAATAAATAAGGGCGTAGGTACTACTGTCCCTACTGCCTTCTTCCAGAATGAGGGTTCAAATGGAACGAGGGAATGAATCATTCTAGCTTCCACCCAGCCACACAATCTGTTGCCGGCCACTGCCGGTTCCAGGGATGTGGATGGCAGTCCAAGGGAGGCCTGAAGAACACTCAGACATTAGGGTCTCCCACCGGTAGCCGTCATGGCCGGCACAACCTTTCCCTTAGCCTTGCGTCCGTAGGGGGAAGGTCATAGTGGCTATCAAGCCGCCTATGTAGGGCCCGGCCGGCACCACAGCCCACCCGGCAAGCCTGTAGATTGTAGAACACCGGCCAAAGACATGCGATAGCTAGGCTATTGCTAAAGGACAGAGAGGGGCAGGGAAAGGGTCTTGTGTGTTGTGTTGAGAGAAGGCGGCAGGGTTGCTGGCCATTCAAGTCACAAATCAGAAACATTGTTTCAATATCAGCGCCGTCCTTGGGGGCAGAAGAATATATATTCTTCAGCTCAGGACCTTGCTGAAACAATACTTGTCTTCTAGACCGCAAAGGAAAAGGTGGCGGAATTGTACTACCACTTTGGATGCGGTCTAGGGAAGCTAGGCTTCCTATGCCTGCAACTGTAAGCCGGCAGGGAAGTGACTACTCCCCCGGCAGCCGAGTTGCCGACATAAAGACTGAATACTATGAGTTACTGTCGTAAAATCAAGCCGGGATGCTCGCCGGCAAGGGGGAAGACAGGAAGCACTAGCCTAGGCAAGCCGGAGTATACCACTCTATGGCAAGACCAAGATAGGGTTGTCGCCTGATGGCGGCACTCAGAGGGAAGGAGGGTTTACCCTTAAATCTCTAAAAGAGACGAGTATCGAATTATATAAATAATTTTAAGAGATATACTATCTCTTGTTGAATCGATAAAACGATACGTAAGGGTAAACGGGGATAATGTACGAAAGTATACTAAAGCGCTAGGCTATGTTAGCCCAGCGCGGGGCAAGATCTCGGCTACGCTATATCACCGAGACTCTAATGTATACGAACGTTACATTTAAGGAAGAGGAAATATATGTGCATGATCTTATCTTCACTAGTATAATTTTGCCTAAATAGCTATAATTCATTGAAGCCAAATACCGGGAACGTCGTTCTACTGACTAAATAAGGCATGTATGGTAAACGACAGCGTCCAAAATGGCGCCTCCGGTTACTGGCTACGCTCCGGTAAACACATGTAGATTATACTAATTTAACTGTGAGAAGGGAGCTAAAAATTATACACAGGAAAGATTAAATATTCAACTTTCCAGAGGCAGAAGATGCTGGAGAATGCATTATAAATCCTCCATAATTCGCTACAAAACAAGGAATGGGTAGCCATATTGGAACCTGTAGTAGTACGGGAAGGGGATCCACTGGGTAACCTTGATGACGGCTCCCCTTCAATTTCGCCACTCTTCCCCTCAGAGCGAAAACTATTCGGGGTGAAGATTGCCATGTGTCGTATCAAGAAATACGTCCCCTGATATTATGCGATATCCTTAAGAAATATTTTAAGGATACTCGCGCCAGGAGTTAGAATTCTGGAGACCTATGGTCAATTCTCTGGGAGTATCACTGTAGCCAAATATCCCTTAGAAAACTGCCAATAGGAAGCTTCCATCAGGACGACATGGTTTGAGCCTAAAAATGGTGTTCGTTTTATTCTTTTTAAAATTTTTTTTGGATAAAATTTTTGTTTTGTAAAGTTTCGACGTTGTCCAATCTACCAATTGTCTGAACTACCAATTGTCCTGTCACCCAATTGTCTGTCTACCAATTGTCTGTCGACGAATTGTCTTTCTACAAATTGTCCGGCTACCATCGCTCAGATAGCTGGAACTTCCAGTTCCTTGAGGGCAGGTTCCTCCTCTCGGTCCCTTCCACCTCCTTTTAGTTTTACAAAGAAAGTATTTCAAGATCAAAGGGGAACATCATTCCACCATGTCCCTCGACCCTTCAGTAGAGTCTCTAACAGAGGTTCTCCCGACTCAAACCCTCTCCTCTCTGAGGGCCTCCATCTCGGCAGTTTAGCTCCTGAACATGGAGAGAGGCGCGAAGTACACCATGCAGGCTGCTTCGTGGCTTGATCTATGGCTGGGATCCTAGGGCTTCATGGTCCGCTCCGACGATCTTTCGAAGGAGTCGCCCAGGAAGACTTTGGAGTCTTTCCTGTTGTCAGGTACCCGAACTAAGTTCCTATTGCACCACGTTGTCAACCTGTGGGCGAATGCCATACTCAAGAGAAGGGATACCGTCATCGGGAAATTCCATAAGCAGGTGCCGAAGGTGGAAGTCTCCCGGTTGAGGAACTCCACCCTTGAGGGTTCATCTCTCTTCGTTTCAGAAGAGATAGAGAGAGCTGCTGAGCGATGAAGGAAGTTGTCGAACGATTCCCTCCTGCATAGGGCCATGACATTGAAGCCCTATGGTAGACCTTCCCAGTCATCTCAGACTCAGCAAGGACCTTCCTCTTCTTACCTGTCAACTTCTAGGTCCTCTGGACCTTCTAAGATGTGTATGTGGTCCTTTCCATCTAAAGGCTAGAAAGGGACCAAGTCCTTCAGAGGAAAGAAGGGAGGAAAGGGAGGTGGCTGAGGTGGTCACTCCCATTAGGAATGGCATTCCTCCTCACCTTCCACCTGTGGGAGGATGCCTACAGTGCCACTGGCAGAGGTGGTAGCCTCATGGGCCAGAACTGTGGATGGTCGAAGTGATCGCTCTAGGGTATCGCGTCCCGTTCATTCAATCTCTCCCTCCTCTGTCTCGGTATCCAGTGCCTCTAAGCTTCTATGTGAAGGGAACCGCAAAGGGGCTGGCCCTCAGGGGCGAAGTCCAGACCATGCGGCAGAAGGGCGCTCTCCAAGAGGTTGCCGACGGCTCCCCAGACTTCTACAGTTGAATTTTTCTGGTGTAAAAGGTGACTGGAGGCTGGAGACCAGTCATTGATCTCTCTCCTCTGAACAAGTTTTTGCAACAGACTCGGTTCAGAATGGAGACGGCAGACACTGTCATTCAAGCAGTTCGTCCAAAGGATTTCATGTGCACACTGGATATGAAGGACGCATACTTCCAGATCCCAATCCATCTGTCTTCAAGGAAGTATTTAAGATTCATACATGAGGAAAAGACATACCAGTTCAAGGTTTTATGCTTCAGTCTCATAACAGCTCCTCGGGTATTCACCAGAGTGTTCGCCCTAGTGTCATCATGGGCTCATAGGAACGGCATCCGTCTTCTCAGATATCTGGATGACTGGCTGATCCTAGCAGACTCGGAGACAACCCTTCTTCGTCGCCGAGACATGCTTCTCAAGTTTTGTCAGGATCTGGGGCTCCTGATAAATCACAAGAATTCATTACTGCAACCTTCGCAAAGGTTGGTATACCTCTGTATGATAATAGACACCGTCCAAGAGAAAGTCTTCCCATCTAAGGGAAGTGGCCGCGCCCTTTCTCAGAAAAAAAAGTCCTTCCGGCCACTAGTTGGTTGAGTCTGTTAGGCCATCTGACCTCACTTATCCATCTAGTTCCAATCGGCCGCCTCAGGATAAGATCCTTGCAATGGCAGCAAAGTCCGTGTGGAACCAACACTGATCCACCGTACACTCAAGTTCCTGTAACCCAGGATCAGGTGACGGATTTGTACTGGTGGATGGCAGACGAAAATCTTCAACTGGGCCAGAATCTTCTCGTTCCCCTCTGGATTTGATACTCTTCACAGATGCATCCAAAGAAGGGTGTGGGGCTCACCTGCTGCACCATACGATCTCCGGCCTTTGGTCAGAGTCAAAAAGGTACCAGAAACAAATCTTCTAGCGATGAGAGCAGCTTACCTAACTCTTCAACAGTTGTTGGCAGGTCACACTGTGGTGTTGATGAGCGACAACACCCCAGTAGTGGCTTACATAAACAGGGCGGTACCTTTTCGCAGCCTCTGTGTCATCTTGCAGTAAAGATCCTCAGATGGTCAGAAGATCATTCGGTGTTTATCAGCTCGCTTCATTCCCTGCTAGAAGAATGTGCTCACGGACAATCTGAGCAGAGCAACTCAAATAGTAGACTCCGAATGTTCTTTGAATTGTCAGATAGCCATCAAAGTCCTGACTTTGTGGGGTTCCTCGACTGTAGATCTGTTCGCATCATCTCTGAACTGCAAGCTTCCGCTGTATTGTTCTCCAGTCCCGGACCCTCAGACTCTATGGCAAGATACATATCAACAATTCTGGGACAACATCGATGTGTATGCCTTTCCCCTGTTTTGTCTGATAAGAAGACTACTCAACAAAACCAGAGCATCCAAAGTTCTAATGATGACCCTTGTAGCTCTGCTATGGCATCACGCAGAGTGGTTTCCAGACCTCCTGCAACTCCTAGTAGATCTACCGCGAGAGCTTCCTCCACAACCAGATCTACTAAAAAACAACCACACGCGAACATCTTTCACAGGACCGTGCAGTCACTTCAATTTCACGCGTAGAGACTATCCAGCATCTCCTCTCTCAGAATAGCTTTTCACGACAAGTTGCAGAGAGAATGTCCGGTTACTTGCGTAAGTCCTCAGCCTTAGTCTTTCAAGCAAAATGGAGAGTATTCTTAGGTTGGTGTCGTGGAATATGTCTCCGCTCGTTGCCACTATTCCAGTAATAGCGGAGTTCCTTGTATACTGTACCTTCGAGAGGAAAATCTTCTACTGGTCTCGGCGATGAAATGGTATCACTCAGCCTTAAGCCTCGCCTTTAGGCTGAAAGGAATGTACATTTCCTCTTCGTTGGAGCTTTCTTTACTCATACGGAGTTATGAGATCACTTTCCTTCAGTTAGAGATTAGGCCTCCTCCTTGGAACAGGGTTTGCATCTTGAGATCCTTAAAAGGACCTCCCTACGAACCATTACGCCTCGCCACTGACCGAAACCTCACTTTAAAGACGGCGTTCCTGCTTGCTTTACCCTCGGAAAAGAGTCATTGAACTTCATTGCCTCTTGTATGACATTGCCCATTCAAGGGGATGGGGGGAAGTGACACTCAACTTTGTCCCTGAGTTCATTGCTAAGACTCAAAATCCAGGGGGTACTGGACCATAGATTCGGGCCCTTTCAGATTGTGAGTCTTCGTTGTGTAACCAATGGCCCAGATCAGTTGTTACCATGCCCAGTGAGGAGTTTGAGATACTATCTTAAACGCACAGCAGCAACACATCCCTGACTAATACCTCTGTTTGTTAGCTCAGGAAGAATAAAGAGGAGGATCACTAAGAACATTGTTTCCTCTTGGATCCGCCAAGTGATCGAAAGAGCCTTGGCTCCCGATCCTCCTCAGGCTCGCCGACCTAGAGCCCACTATGTCAGGGAAATCAGCACTTCCTTGACATTTAAATGCAACTTCTCCATTTTGGAGGTATTTCTAGCGGGCGTGTGGAAGAGACACCCCTTCACAGCCCATTACTTAAAAGATGTAACCCACATGAGACTCAATACGTCCACTATCGGTCTTGTGGTGGCTGCTCAACTAGTGGTTTAAGATATCTTAGGCTTCTTGATGGACAAGTAGCAGTTGGTTGAGGGCATTGGTTACCGGGGTTAAGACTGGTATGAATGAGAGAATGTCTGGTTTTCCTTCATCTTCCCCTCCCTTGGCATACAGAACCATGGGTCCCTCTGCAAGCTGGCTTCAACCTCTGCAGGTAATTATCACTTCCCTTTTGTAGCCTAGTATAAGTCATGAATCTATATACTGTCCACGTCCCCATTGCTTTCTGCGAGTTAAGCAATGGGATATGTTTTGTTTTCCTATATAGACTCAGAAGGTGTTCATACAAAGCAACAAACTATTACACTGTATTGCACAGGCTGCTATTATATTCATTTTGTATATTTTAGCGAGGTGTCAAAGTTTTCCCTAGGCCAGTCATATACTGTACTCTACTAGGTAAAACCGGGTCAATGTCCATGCCAGACTTACGACTTCCACCCATATAAGAGTGAGTCATCCAATAAGTAACGGAAGGTTTGTTAGTATGGTAACAAATGACAAATTCGGAGATAATTTTTATTTTTCCCTAACTAATACAAACCTGGAGTTATTTTATATTAATTGGCCCACAATCACCTGTCCCCCAGAAGTCCTGCCTGCAATAAAAAGTGATGTCTCTCACTGCTGTGAGAGTATATATAGAGGAGTCTGAGTACCCCCCAGCCTACCCGCTCAAGCGCTTAGGCAGGGTTGCCACGTCGCACTTTAAGTCTAATGGGTACCTTCCAGCTCTGCCAAAAGAAAATCTAATAGATAACTCCAAGTTTGTATTAGTTAGGGAAAAATACAAATTATCTCTGAAATTGTAATTTTTTGCCACAGTAGAGATTTTATTAATAATTCTACGAGCAATTCTTACACCATAACCACTCCCTGAATTTATAGCTTTTTTTTTGGTATCACAAAGCTGCTTTATGTCTCCTTTGAAGCCTAATAACACTGCAAAGTTGAGTATAGCAAATCCTGCTTTACCCAGAATTTTATATATTAACAATTCAGCCAAGCTGAACGTTCAGAGCAAGTCTGAACGCGTCTCTGTACCTGCATGTCATGACGTCACAAAACTTGCTGCCATTTTAACTCATGAGAGTAATACTCCGCAACTTAGTAATGCTAAAGCTCAACTCATTCCTATCAGAACCCCACAAGCTAGTTTAAGATTAACACACCACAGAGGGGGGGTTAGATCTTCAACCCATTACATTAAAGTTCCTCCAGAGTTTTATTAACTTCTGGCTTGGACAAAGAATGACAAAGCCTTGACTTCTGCTGATAGCAATCTTTTGTCACATGATAATGGCAAATCTATTAATCAACATGATCGGCCACGCACTAGCTCCTGGCCTAATGTTTTTAATGCTAAAATCATGCGTTCTACAGAACACCATTTTATTTCATGTTGATAATTCCTTGCAGTTACAGAAAACAGATAAGGGCCGAGGAAAGTTTTCCCCCTGTACACAAGTCACTCCCCCATCTGACACAGATGAAGTGACGTTTGCTAAATGACGTAGACGTGTCCCATGCCATATGCATCCTATGTGGTAGAATTTTGATAAATCTCTCTCGCCTTGTAAACCAATCGCTGAGAGACTTCAATTCTTCTGCCTTGCCCTCAGTTACTAGAAGCGAACGTTCTTGTAACAGGACCCTCTTGATGAGAGAATGCCTTGATGAAGTCATTAGGCTTCAGCACGGCATTTCATTCCCGTGCTGAAACTTGGTGACGGGCAAGAGGGCTCTCGAACTTGGGGAAATTGCTCCCCCAGTTCGAATCTAAATTTCTCTCTTTTACCTTTTTCTTTTTCTCAATACTACTTCGACCTTATCCTAATTTCACAAACTTTCTTTAGTCTTGCTTTCCAAACTCTATGAGAAAAATTTCCCTCATTATATGTGTGTATATATTATGTACATATATATTTATTTTTTTTTTTTTTCTTTTCTCCTATGGCTTGGATGTTTTTACATCCATTGTAGCCCCGGCGGGGATGTTCATACATCCTTTATTGCTGCCTGCTTTGATGAGTGGGAGGAGGTATCACGGTTGGGAGGTGTTTGCATTCAAAGCTATATATGAGAGTATTGGATGATTTCAGCCATCCCGAAGATGGTTTGGACCTTTTTGGCAGAACTATTCTCAAGTGTTGGGTCTTTGGAATCCAGGGGGATCCAATGCTTGGGGTAGGACTCTCGGCTTTTGGCCGGAAGCCCGTCATTATAGATATGGGGAGGATGATTCCATAATTTCTTGGTCTCAGTCCTAACAGGCGGGTTCAGCTTACACCTGTGCCTCTATATCTGTTTTGATGCTATCCTTCGGGTAGGGTATGAAGTATACTCTCATTGTGCCGATAGTGGAGAGTGCAAATTTCCTTTCAGACGCGTGATGGCCTAACATTCTCGAGCAGGTACATCAAACTAACTCTTTTCCCTCTCTTTAGTATAATGGATTCTTTAAGGAACGAACCTCCATCCCCTGGATACGCTGACTCTCCCCCGGCACTGTTGACGACCTCTGCTAATGTGATAAGGGATAGCTCTGTTGATGACCTCGGAACGGGAAAGGACCATTCTACTGATATTTCTAAATCGAGTAATTTGGGTAACACGAGGAAACTTCGAATCCTCCATGTTACACAAATTTCAATAGAAACAAATTATGATGATCTATGTAAAGCATTTGAATGCTATGGATGCATAAAAGAAATAAGGATGAAACTTGAAGCTGAAACTTGGGATTCATGGATATCTTATAGTAGTTATGACGAAGCATTTAGTGCAATAAGTAATTTGAATAATATTAAAATTAATAACTTGAATGTCGCGGCTGCTCTCTGCGATAAGGTACCAAAAGATTTAGATGTGTACAGGCCTGCCGATTGGTTGGAAAAAGGCGCAGATTTAGTCATGCCCTCCCAGAGAAATCCAAAACGACCGATGTGGCTTATAGCTGAATCAAAGGGGGTTACAGGGAATTATTTTAAAATATGCAAATTGATTCAGAAAAAAGTAGGAACTATTGCACCAGGCGATATATCTCGTTTCGGAAAAAATAGTTTCCTTATCCATGCCAAATCCAGTACACAGTCGGTAATATTGTCCAATATGAAAATAAATAATGATGACATTAAGTTAGATGTCAAACCCCACCTAAATTTTAGCTACGGAAGGGGCGTAGTTTTTAACAGAGATCTATATGATTTTACAGAGGAGGAGATACTGGCCATGTGTCCATTAAATGTTTGGAAAGTTCATAAAGTCCCAGGTACATCAATGATAATCCTTACGTTCCAGGATGCTGATGTACCTTTTCATATTATTATCGAGAACGAAAGGATTAAAGTAAGACCCTTCAAGCAGAAGCCATTGCAATGCTTTAATTGTTTTAAATTTGGGCACCCGTCCAAAGTTTGCAAAAATGAGAAGATGTGTGGTATTTGCTCCAAATCTTACCATGGAGAGTGTGCACTTGGAGCCAGGTGTTTAAATTGCAGCTCGAATCACAAATCCACAGACAAGATCTGCGAGCTATATAAGTTGGAGGAAGCTGCCCTCAACAAATCAAACTTAGAACACATAAGTGTGACCCATGCCAAAAGACTATTAAATAAATCAAATACATATGCTAAGGCATTAAAATCAAACCAACCTAGCACTGCCAATAGCTCAAAAAAAAGTATACTATCTGACAAAATGTCAAATAACGAGGTAACCATATCACCTCCTGAGGCTTTACCACGGTGTATTAACACTAGGTCATTGCCCATTGCTGTACAGCCTTCAGCCGCCATTACAAAAAGTAATACAAACCTCTCTCAGGCCATGTCCTTGCCTGATCTGATGGAGGTTCCACTTAAGACTAACTTACCTGATGCACCTGTTGTGGGAAAGGTGCAAAAACCTCGAATCCCACCATCTATTAATCGCAAAAGAGAGAGACCTCCATCTCTCTCTCCACCCTCCATTAGAAACGTTAAGATTATGACATCAAATAAATTTGATGTTTTGTCTGTTGATGTTTCTAATGAACCAGAAGATGGACTGAATAAATCAGAAATTCAAGTTGAGGTCCACCATCCCCCTCAACAAATAGATAAAAAGAATACAAAGAAAATCACCAACGTTAAACCCAACATAACAAGACCACCTCTGAAGAAACCTACTGGTAATAATGTTAAATTAAAAACTGCTAATGGGAAGACCTCATCCAAGATGTCTTCCAGAAATAATCCATAGTTTTCTCCTCCATTTTGCAATGGAACTGTCAGGGTTTGAGGGCGAAATATGAAGAACTTAAGCTCCTAATTCATGAGCATTCCCCCATAATTGTATGTCTACAGGAAAGTATGCTTGATTCTAACACTCCTAGTCCTCGAGAGTATGTTAGCTATAGAACACCATATAATCAACAAGCAGGGAGCCATGGCGGAAGTCTCATGTACATTCGTCGAGATGTTCCCCAAATACCCATGTCTATACGTACAACCCTGCAGGCGGTTGTTGTACAAATTAATATAGGGAGAAAATATACAATATGCTCTCTGTACTTACCTCCAAATGATAATATTTTATATGATGATTTAGCAGAGGTCATTCAACAACTCCCTCAACCTTTTCTCTTACTGGGAGATATGAATGGTAGACATCCTTTATGGGGTGATGTTTTGGCCAACACAAGGGGCAATATTATCTCATCAATTGTGGAGAATGAGGATGTGGGACTCCTTAATACAGGAGAGCCCACACACTTCCATGTTCAGACAGGTACTTTGTCATGCATTGACCTTTCAATTGCAAGCTCTAACTGCCTTCTTGATTTTGATTGGAGGACATTAGATGATTGGCATACTAGTGATCATGCACCAATCATTATAAACACCAACAAGGGTCCGCCTTTGCAAAGATCGCCACGTTGGAATCTAGACAAGGCAGACTGGGTTAAATTTTCCGAGCTAAGTGAAATCGAAGGGAGAGCAGAACAGTTTGAAAGTGTTGATGATGCCATAGACCTACTGAATGGAACTCTTCATACAGCAGGAGTCAATTCAATTCCCAAAACAACAGGGTTATTCAAACGACGACCAGTCCCGTGGTGGTCTTCAGAACTAACTGCACTCCACAGAGCCACAAGAAGATCTCTAACACGATTGCGTAGATGCAGAACTGATGAGAATTTAACTATGTACAAGAAATGTAGAGCACAGTTCCGTCGTGCCATGAAAGAAGCAAGGCGCCAGTCATGGATGTCTTTTGTTTCCTCTATTAACAGTAGAACACCACCATCTTCTGTGTGGAGGAAAGTAAAAAAGATAGCTGGCAAATTCACCCCCAACCCACCACCAGTGTTGAAGGTGAATGGCCAGTATGTAACTGAAGCAAATGAAGTTAGCAATGCCCTGGCTAATCATTTTTCAAATGTATCCAGCAAGTGTGAAGGAGCCCCTGGTCACCAGTATAGGAGCACTGAAGAAAAGAAAATTTTAAATTTTGCAACAAGAAGGGAAGAGTCGTATAATTCTCCTTTCACTGAAAGAGAATTTGATTCTGCACTTGCTCATTGCAACGATACAGCCCCTGGACCCTATGGAATTCCATATGCAATGATTAAACATGTACATTTTAATACAAAGCTATTTATTTTAAGCATTATTAATAGAATATGGCATGATCATAGCTACCCAAGTGTTTGGGAACTAGCCATTATTTTAGCCTTTTTAAAACCCGGTAAAGACAAGTTTTTAGCAGCAAACTATCGTCCTATTGCATTGACATCTTGTTTATGTAAAATCATGGAGAAGATGGTCAATGCAAGGCTGATATGGTACCTTGAAAAGAAAGGTATTTTATCACCGATTCAATGTGGATTCCGAAAAATGCACTCAACGACTGATGTGTTGATACGACTTGAGTCTTCTATTTGTGAAGCCTTTGCTTCCAAACAGCACCATGTTACAGTATTTTTTGACCTTGAAAAGGCATATGATACCACATGGAGATATGGTATTCTTAAAACCATTCATGAATTGGGATTGAGAGGAGAGCTGCCACTATTTATTCAGGCATTTCTTTCACGTAGAGTTTTTCAAGTGAGAGTGGGGGAAACTCTATCAGAGAGTAAGTGCCAGGAAGGAGTTGTTCCTCAGGGTAGTGTGCTGAGTGTAACCCTTTTTGCACTAGCAATTAATGGGATATCCTCAGCCATTCCCCAGGATGTTCTCTCAACACTATTTGTGGATGATCTCTCAATATCATTTGCTGGCACTAGAATGGCAATGGTTGAGAGAAAAATCCAACTCTCTATTGATAAAATTATCCAGTGGGCTGACATGAATGGATTTAAGTTCTCGACAAGTAAAACTACCATTGTCCATTTTTGTCGTATCCGGGGAGTACATCCAGACCCGGATATATACATTAAAGGTCAACGGATACCATGTGTATCGGAAACCAAATTTTTAGGTTTGATATTTGACTGTAGACTTACATGGGTTTCTCACCTAAAAGCGCTAAAAGCTAAATGTGTTGAAGCTCTGAATATCTTAAAAGTATTGTCCCATACATCATGGGGGGCAGACTGCAATACTATTTTAAAATTATACAAGGCCTTGATTTTTTCCAAAATTAGTTATGGTTGTGAGGTATATTCTTCAGCCACCCCAAGCCGGTTAAAAATATTAGACTCGATACATCATGCAGGTATTAAATTATCTACTGGAGCTTTTAAAACCTCGCCTATCCCAAGTCTCCTTGTTGATGCTGGAGAGTTACCTCTAGACCTTTACCGAATGTCTTCCATTCTTCGGTATTGGTTTAGATTGCAAAGACTCCCTAGCTCTCTAGCCTTTCAGACTGCAAGCCTTGTAAGACACGCATCATACTTTGAGTTGCACCCAAAATCTCCTCAACCTTATGGCTTTCGGGTGAAACGATTTTTAAATAGTCTGGATATAATTAGAAATAAGGTACTTCCATTCAAGGTATCATCAACGCCTCCATGGAAGTTACCAGAGATATCTTTTTGTAAATATTTTATTGGAGATAAGAAGAATATGTCAGACCTAGAAGCCAGGTCTCTTTTTAATGAACATGTTAAAGAACATAGAGGATCAACTTTTATCTATACTGATGGGTCCAAATCTGATGCTGGCGTTGGATTTGGAGTACATAGTAATGGTTTTAATTGTAGAGGTGCACTTCCTCTGACCGCTTCCATATTTACTGCCGAACTGTATGGCATATTAACCGCTATTGAGAAAATAGCGTTGGAGAAGGAGGGTAATTTTACAATTTTTAGTGATGCAAGGAGTGTCCTTCAAGCTATGGAAGTTTTTAATTCTAATAACCCTCTAGTTTTAAAGATTTTAGAATGGCTTTTCCTTATTGGACGGAGAGGTATAACAGTTCAATTTTGTTGGGTTCCAGCACATGTAGGTGTGTCTGGGAATGAGAAGGCAGATTCACTGGCTAAGAAGGCTGCATCCGAGTTGCTGCCAAGAAGGTATCCCATTCCCTGTAATGATTTCTTACCTGACATCAAGAAATTGGTTTGCAATAAATGGCAACAGCAATGGGATAGTCAAGATGGCAATAAAATGAGGGAAGTAACAAATGACATATCTCCTTGGAGGTGTAATATGATGCCCCGAAAATGGGAGACGTCTCTTTGTCGTCTCCGTATTGGTCACACTCGGTTGACACACGAGTTTCTGCTGAAGGGCCAACACCAACCGTATTGTGACAACTGTTTGGTACCTCTAACAGTAAGGCATTTGTTGACCGAATGGCCCAATTATAACAACTTGCGGAATAGATATTTGTTTGAGGCTCGAGGTGAGGGTGGCAGGTTCATCCTTGCCAAGATTCTTGGAAATGATGTGTCCTACCATGCAAGTGGCATTTTTAGATTTCTTTGCAGGTCTTCTGAAAAATATTTAACTTTTATGACATTCAATTTTTATGATTTTAATTGAATACTCTTTAATTTTTTATTTTGTTTCATTTTTTATTTTTGTATACATAAATTAAATGTTACCGGGGTCAATGACCTTAGATGTCAGGATGCCTGAAAACTTTAAATCATTCATTCATTCTTGTAACAGGAGTGAGCTTGACTCCTCCCTTTCCTTCTCTGCCTTCTATTCCTGTCACAATATAAATGACATAAGGGAAAGGAAGGATGTCTGAGGAAGAGTTAAGAACTGGGTTACAGTTAAAACGGAACAACCAAATTATGATGTGTTCCCATACTAACAAACCTTCCATTATTTATGTTGATTATCTTTCAATGGCAGAACATACCTTTGGCCAGGTCCTTGCCTGTATGAGGGCCATCAACAGGCTGTCTACTCCTGGTTCCACCATCCAAGAAGGGGAGGATATGGTTCTCAATGAGATATTAAAGACCCAGAAGCCTTCCAGGTCCAGTGCAGCTCTGCCCTGGTCCAACAGTTTGACAGCCACCAAAAGGAAAGCTATTGTCTAGATAGCTGGAACTTTAGTTCCTTTAGGGCAGGATCCTTCTCTCGGTCCCTTCCACTTCCTTTTGTTTTACAAAGGAAGTATCACAAGATCGAAGGGGAACCACATTCCGCCATGACCCTCGACCCCTTGGTAGAGTCCCTACCTAAGGGTGTACAAACTCAAACCCTTTCCTCTCTGAAGGCCTCCCTCTTAGCAGTTGAGCTCCTGAACATAGAGAGAGGCGCAAAGTACGCCATGCAGACTGCTTCGTGGCTTGATCTATGGCTGGGATCCTAAGGCTTCATGGTTTGCTCCCACGATCTTTCAAAGGAGTCGGTCAGGAAGACTATGAAGTCTTTCCTGTTGTCAGGTACCCAGACTCTTGAGTTACTATCGCATCACGTTGTCAATCTGTGGGCGACCGCCATCCTCAAAAGAAGGTATACCGTGCCAAAAGTGGAAGTTTCTCGGTTGAGGAATTCCTCCCTCGAGGGTTCATCTCTCTTCGTTCCGGAAGAAATAGTGTAGGCTGCTGAGGGATGGAGGAAATCATCCAACGATTCTCTCCTCCATAGGGCCATGACATTGCGTCCTTACGGTGAACCTTCCCAGTCTTCACGGTGAACCTTCCCAGTCTTCACGGTGAACCGAACCTTCCCAGTCTTCACGGTCTCAGCAAGCACCTTCCTCTATTCACCAGTCAACTTCTAGGTCCTCAGGACCTTCTAAGGTGTCAAAGTGGCCCTTTCTGTCCAAAGGACAGAAAGGGGTCCAAGTCCTTTAGAGGAAAGAAGGAAGGAAAGGGAGGTGGCCGAGGTGGTCACTCCCAGTAGGAATGGCATTCCTCATCACCTACCACCTGTGGGAGGATGCCTACAGCACTGCTGGCAGAGGTGGCAGCTTACGGGGGAGATCCCTGGATGGTCGAAGTGATCGCCCTAGGGTATCGCGTCCCGTTCATTCAATCTCTCCCACCTCTGACTTAATATCCAGTGTATCTAAGCTTTTATGTGAAGGGATCCGCCAAGGAGCTGACCCTTAGGGCTGAAGTCCAGATCATGCTGCAGAATGGTGCTCTCCAAGAGATCGTGGAGGGGTCCCCAGGGTTCTACAGTCGAATTTTTCTGGTGAGAAAGACGACTGGAAGTTGGAGACCAGTCATCGATCTTTCCCCTTTGAACAATTTCGTTCAACATGCTCGGTTCAGAATAGAGACGGCAGACATGGTCATCCAAACGGTTCGTCCAAGGGACTTCATGTGCACACTGGATCTGAAGGACGCATACAGTACTTCCAGATCCCAATCCATCCGTCGTCAAGAGTATCTGAGATTCATACACGAGGAAAAGACATGCCAGTTCAAGGTTCTTTGCTTTGGTCTTGTGACAGCTCCTCAAGTATTCACCAGAGTGTTTGTCCTAGTATGATCTTGGGCTCACAGGAACGGCATCCGTCTTCTCAGATATCTGGACGACTGGCTGATCCTAGCAGACTTGGAGACGACCCTTCTTTTTCACTGGGACATGCTTCTCGAGTTTTGTCAGGATAAATCACGAGAAGTCATTACTGCAACCTTCACAGAGACTGGTATACCCTGGTATAATCATAGACTCCGTCCAAGAGAAAGTCTTCCCATCAGACTAAAGAGTACACTGACTGAGGGAAGTGGCTACACCCTCCCTCAGGAAAGAAGTTCTTGCAGCCTATCGTTGGTTGAGTCTGTTAGGCCATCTAACCTCTCTCATCCGTCATGTTCCTAACGGCCGTCTCAGGATAAGACCCGTGCAGTGGCAGCTGAAGTCCGTGTGGAACCAACACTCCGATCCAACGGACATGCGAGTTCTTATAACTCAGGATCAGGTAATGGATTTGAATTGGTGGATGGTAGACAAAAATTTTCGAGGAGACCAGAATTTGATGTTCTTTACAGATGCATCAAAAGAAGGGTGGGGACTCACCTGCGGCACCATACGATCTCCAGCCTTTAGTCAGAGTCATCTCTTCTAGAGATGAGAGCAGCTTAAATAGCTTTTCTTCAGTTTGAACAGTTGCTGGCAGGTCACTCTGTAGTGTTGATGAGTGACAACACCACCGTAGTGGCTTACATAAACAAACGGTGGTACCTTTTCACAGCCTCTATGCCATCTTGCAGTAAAGATCCTCAGATGGTCAGAAGAAGATTCGGTGTCTCTATTAGCTCGCTTCATTCCCGGCAGGAGGAATGTGCTCGCAGACAATCTGAGCAGAGCAACTCAGATAGTAGACTCCGAATGGTCAACAAAGTCCTGACTTTGTGGGGTTCCCCGACTGTAGACCTGTTCGCAAAATCTCTGAACAGCAAGTGTCCGCTGCACTGTTCTTCATTCCTGGACCCTCAGTCTCTATGGTAAGATGCATTCCAACAATGGTGGGACATCAACGTGTACACCTTTCTCCCGTTTTGTCTGATGAGAAGAATGCTCAACAAAGCCAGTGTCCAAAGATCTAATGATGATCCTTGTAGCTCCGCTATGGCACCATGCAGAGTGGTTTCCAGACCTCCTGCAACATTTAGTAGATCCACTGAGAGAACTCCTTCCACGACCAGATCTACTCAAACAGACACACGCGAACATCTTTCACAAGACCATGCAGTCGTTTCGACTTCACGAGTGGATACTATCCAGCGTCTCCTCTCTCAGAAGGGCTTTTCACGACAAGTTGCGGAGTGAATGTCTGGATACTTGCGTAGGGCCTCTGCCTTGGTCTACCAGGCAAAATGGAGAGTATTCTGTGGTTGGTGTCGATGCCACTATTCCAGTAATAGCAGAGTTCCTTGTATACTTTCGGGAGGAAAAACTCCTTTCAGTCTCGGTGGTGAAAGGCTATCGCTCAGCCTTAAGCCTTGTCTTTAAGTTGAAAGGAGTAGATATTTCCTCTTCGTTGGAGCTTTCTTTACTCATACGGAGTTATGAGATCACTTATCTCCTGTCAGAGATTAGGCTTCCTCCTTGGAACGGGGTTCGCGTCTTGAGATCCTTGAAAGGACTTTCTTATGAACTATTACGCCATGCAACCGACCAAAATATCACTTTGAAGACACCGTTCATGCTCGCTTGTGAACTTCATGGCATCTCGTATGACATCGCCCATTCAAGGGGATTGGGGGAAGTGACACTCAGCTTCGTCCCTGAGTTTATTGCTAAGACTTAAAATCCTGGGGTTGCTGGACCATAAATTTGGGCCCTTTCAGATTGCGAGTCTTTTTTCTGTAACCAATGACCGGTACGTCCTCGAAGCTACCACCTTTATCTCTGACACGCCAGAAATGTTTTTTAACTCTTAGTATAGATTGTCTCCACCAACTATTTTGATGAGGATTGCAATCTAATGCGATTAGTCCTTAGTTTTAGACCTCTTTTGCAGGGGTATCCTAGTACTGTCTGGGGGTAGGGAAGGAACCTGGTTTGAGCCTCCAGTTCCCTCAGTACTGTAGTATTGGTTGACAAACTTGTGGGAGGTGAGAATTCTTTTGAATCCCTCCCCTCTTTTATATTTAGTTGGCATGAAAATATGGATTAGATAATCAGGCCAATTTTTACTCCAGAGCTTTTAGTAGGGTATCAAATCTTGAGCCCTTGTCATGTCTACCTCAAGGAAGATCTCTTAAGATACTACTTTTTTTTGCAAAGAAGACTACTATTTAAAATCCATACCCATGTCCAGACACAAGATTGTAACAGAAACTTATAGTTTTTGAAATATGAGCTCTTATTTCTGAGAATCTGAAATGGAGCCAACCCACCTTGTGACTGTTAGAAGACTGACCATAAACAGTCCCTACCCTTTTTTTTATAAGGAATGATCTTCCTCAAGACTAAACTTTTTCATTATGGCAGAACACCTCTCAGAGGAGTAGTTTTCCTGCTGAACCATGACAATTTACTGGTACCCCCCTCCACCTCTCCTGGGAATTTTAAATATTTACCTATTCTGAGAACCGATGTCTCTATCCTCAATTTCAGTGGTGTTAAACGTCAGAGTACTATGAGTAAGCAGAACTCTTCCCTGTGAGAGGAACCTTTTTCTTTTCATAAATCTATGGGGGATATGACAAACTAAAAATAAAGCTCAATTTTAAAGTAAAAAAGTTTGACCTCTTGTCTTTCCTGTCCAGTGGTAAAAACACTATTCTAGAGAGTCTAGGAAGCCTCTCTGGGAAAGATAAAGGAGAAGACAACTCCTTGATAGAGGATATTTAAAACTAAAAGATAAGCCCTTACTCCTGCCTGGCTGCTTTGCAATTGAGATTTACGAATGGGCTTAGACCAGACTCCCCCTTCACGTATTGTCACCATTGTGTAGACAACGGTCATCACTAATTATGAATAGGAATCAAGGATGGCGATGAGAGTAAATGTCTTCCATACCTCCTAACAAGAAAACCTTGGCCTTAAATGATTTCTTCTTACGAATTGTTTACTTTTGCCAGATATCTTTTTAGCCACTTGTTTCACCAATACTGTACTACAGTAATGGTCGATGCCCTTCAGTATCCAGGAGAAAGTGTGGACTCCTGGAATCTCTCTTGACTCCATAGTATAAGACCAGGAGATCCAAGGGAGTGAGATGGACAGTAGAACTTCTAATGTAGAAGAGAACAATCCTCGGTACTGGAACTTCTCATGGTAAAACTAAGAAGAACTCTGGAGTGAATAAAGATTGCTTGTAGGCAATCACTCTCAGACTAAGTCGCAGTAAATTTGCTTTATGCATCACAATAGGAGTCTAACTGACATCTTCCCTGGGAAGAATTCAATCAACAGAACAAGGACTATTTAGGTCAATAGAACTCTTAATACTCGCGGTTCTTCAAGAGTTTTGAGCTTTTCCAAGACTGCTTCTCCCTGAATAATGACTGTTTGACAGTTTTGAAAAGCAGATCCTGTATCAATCATGGAAGTTTATATCCAATTTCGGTTCATGAAGCAGGTCAACTATTGAGATAGCTAGAACTCTCCTCCCTGGGAGAAATTTCGGTATCCTCGGTACTGGGGTTTCTAGAGGGCAGACCTGTCTTCACGGAGAACAACCCCCCTCCTCCTATTCTGAAATGAGAGGAATGGACTTATAATCTTGTGAGATTATCATCGCAATCTCAGACAGAAGGGATTTGATGATACAGTAATACCTCTTGGTGCGAAAGTTTTTGTATACGTAAAGTCAGTGATACGAAAGAGATACAATGATTTTTTTCCTCATATTACAAAAACCCCTCATGATATGAAATAAGATTCATCTGGCCGGCGAGAAAATCATTTTGAAATTTGCACGCCGCAAAATTGTAAACTTTCCACCATCGTCTGCTCTCCCATTAGTTATATATACAGTATACTCTAATGCTAGTTACTGCTGTAAGATTCTGCTCTCATATTGGTCAGCATCTTTCCCATCATGCATCTATTTATTGGCATTTCTTGACCATTTCATTTTGGCAGCCCTATTATTCACATTGAATTCGTGTTGGTGATTTCGCTCTCATAATTTATAGTTATCCTGTTGCGTTATTCATCTTTTACAGTATTAGCCATAGGTCCAAGAAAGTTTTTGATGTTCAAGGAAAGAAGAAGAGGATGCTTTTTATGGAGATGAAGCTTGAGTTAATCAAGAAATATGAGGCTGGCGTGCAGTTAAGTGTGATTGCTATGAAGGAAGCCATCAAAGCAGCAACACCTTCTAAAGGCGTGACTGTCTTTTCAAGCAAGGGGAGCCATGTCTATGATGAGATTGAGAGACTGCTTCTCCTCTGGATTAAGGAAGAGGAAATTGCTGGAGACACGATCACCGAGATAATAATCTGCCACAAGGTCTGTGCCATTTATGGTGATCTCGTGCATGCTCAGGCCGAAGACGACTCAGGAGAAGGGACTTCGCAGTAGGCACCCCCGAGTTCAAGGCTTCATGTGGGTGGTTTGAAAATTTCAAGAGATGGTCTGGCATTCATTTGGTGGTGTGGCATGGGGAGGCTGCTAGCTCGGACACGAAAGCGTCCAAAGCCTTTGTTAAAATGTTCGACGAGTTGACTCTCCTGGAAGGCTACAGTCCCTAGCAAGTCTTCAACTGTGACAAAACTGGGCATTTATTGGAAGAAAATGCCCCATTGGACCTACATCACGGCAGAAGAGAAGCTGCTGCTCAGGTGTAAGCCTATGAAAGACAGGCTTACCCTTGCACTCTGTGCAAATGCCTGTGGGGATTGTAAGGTCAAGCCCCTACTGGTGTATTATTCGGAGACTCCTCGAGTCTTCAAGTCCCACAGAGTGCTCAAGGAGAAGCTTCCGATGATGTGGAGGGCTAGTGTGAAATCTTGGCTAATAAGACTTTACATAGTCAAGTGGGTTAACCTCAGTTTTGGTCCTACTGTAAGAAAATATTTAGAAGAAAAGTGCCTTCCTCTGAAATGTCTGCTGGTGTTGGACAATGCCCCTGCTCACCCTCGTGGCCTCGAGGAAGATATCCTTTTGGAGTATTCGTTTATCAAGGTTCTTTAACTTCCACCTAACACCACCCCTCTCCTCCAGCCCATGGACCAGTAAGTGATTTCAAACTTTAAGCAGCTTTGTACAAAACATGATTGAAATCACTGATAGCACAAACCTCACCATGCGTGAATTTGGGAAGGAGCATTTCGATATTGTGACATGCCTCTGACTCACCGATCAAGCTTGGCAGGAGGTTTCGAGGCACACCTTGACCTCTTTGTGTAAGAAGCTGTGGCCTGATGCCATCTTCGCTTGAGACTTCAAGGTATTCAACGTAGGCCTCGCTGAAGCCAAAGCCAAAACCGCCGACGATCGTGAACCTGTTCTGCAACGTAAGGTACATGGGGCTGGTCGTCGATGAGGGCGACATTAATGAGCTTCTCAAGGAGCACCACGAGAGCTTCCGACGGACGACCTGAAGGAGTTAGGTGCCATGCAAGTGAAGGTCGTTCAGGAACAGTTCTCTAGCGGTGACTAGGAGGAGGACACAGCTATGACTACGAAAGCATCAGAAATTAAGGAGAGCTTACCTTATCATAAAATGGCAAATGTAGAAAAGAAACACCCCAAAAAGGTTTACACAGGTCGTGTTCTTGCTCAGTGTACTGTAATGACGTTTGCCTGACTCATTTCAAGAAAATTTTAAGAAGCAGACAGAAACAAGCTTCCTTGGATCGTTATTTTTTAAAGAGGCCATTGGTAGGCCAGTACGCAAGTGTTGTCATAAAAGGCTAACGCACGACCACATGCCAACTTGTCCGTGTGCCTCTTTTCCATAAAATCAGAAAACTCCTACCACTTCGCTAACATGTCTTTGATTTCCGTCGTAGAAAAGCGGCCCACGTCTTCCACCTCCTTCTCGCTACTGAGCTCCTGCAACACCTCTTGAATGTTGCATCTCCTGGAGCTCGATTAATTCCAGTGTCGTGAGCTCTTCCTGATGCTCCTTGACAAGGTCGTTCACGTCTGCCTCATCTACCTCCGGCCCCATGGACACAAAAGGCTAACGCACGACCACACGCCAACTTTTCCGGGTGCCTCTTTTCCATAAAATCAGAAAACTCCTACCACTTCGCTAACATGTCTTTGATTTCCGTCGTAGAAAAACTACCCACGTCTTCCACCTCCTCCTCGCTACTGAGCTCCTGCAACACCTCTGAATGTTGCATCTCCTGGAGCTCGATTAATTCCTGTGTCGTGAGCTCTTTCTGATGCTCCTCGACAAGGTCGTTCACGTCTGCCTCATCTACCTTCATCCACCACAATAGATTCGTGGTTATCAGGGTCTTGCGTATCGAACCCTTCAAAGTCCCTCTCGGCGACGAAAGCTGGCCGCAATTTCTTCCATGCCGATTTAAGAGTTCTTCGTGTGACACCCTGCCATGCATCGTCAATAATTTTTAAGCAATGGACGATATTGAAATGTTCCTTCCAAAATTCACGAAGGGTGAGATTGGTGTTGTCTGTGGTATTGAAGCATTTCTTGAACAAATTCTTCGTGTACATTTTTTTAAAGTTGAAAGTTACTTGCTGGTCCATGGGCTGGAGGAGTGGCATGGTGTTGGGCGGGAGATAAAGGACCTTTATGAACCTGTACTCATCAAGAATGTCCCCTTCGAGATCATTAGGGTGACCAGGGGCATTGTTGCGCCACATCACTTGCAGTTTTTCTTTCAAGATCCTTTGGGTCTTGAACGCACGTGGGTTTTCTGAGTGGTACACCAGCAGTGGTTGACCTAACAGTCACCGCTGGCATTGGCACACAAGGCTAGAGTTAACCGGTTCTTTGTGGGTTTATGGCACGGTAGTCTCTTCTCCTCTGCTGTGATGAATGTCCTCCTGGGCATCTTTTTCCAGAAAAGGCCAGTTTCATTGCAGTTGAACATTTGTTGGGGGATGTATCCTTGTTCTGCAATAACTGAGGCAAAGGTTTTGACGAAGTCCGCCACAGCTTTCAAGTCGGAACTTGCTGCTTCCTCATGCCTCATAACCGAGTTTATCCCAGTCAGTTTTTAAATTATCTAACCAGCCACGACTGGCTTTGAAGGTTTCCGCTGGCGTCGAAGTCTCCCCTCTCTCAGCTGCTTGCTTTCCTTTCAAGTCATCGTAGATTCTGCTGGCCTTTTCACAGGTGATAGTATTGGTCACGCTATCTCCCGCCAACTGTCTCTCCTTTATCCATATTAAAAGAAGCCTCTCCATCTCATCATGGAAATCACTGTGCAGCTTGGAAAGGATAATTAGTCCGTTGGAAGGCTTGGTGCTCTTTATAGCATCCTTCTGCTTGAGGATGGTACATATTATTGATGTACTCCTCTCATATTGGCGAGCCAGCTCAGTCACTCGTACACCACTCTCATGTTTTTCGATTATTTCATGCTTCATCTCGATTGTCATCATACGCTTTTTCTTTTCACTACCCTTGTTTGCACTCGCTTGCTTTGGGCCCATTGCTTATTCACTTAATTCTGTACTGATTAACGCAAAAAACACATAAGAAATGCAAACACAACGTCTGATGCTCGGAGATAACTTTACGCGACGGAGATCCAACGGGAAAGATCGAGCGATGCCGTCCTAGTGAGCAGCCTATCGCACACTCAGCCACCTAGCGGCCGCATAGGGAACCGTCTCGTATCTCAAATTTTTCTCGTATCTCGGGGCAAAAATTTGCTCAAAATTTTCCTCGTATCTCAAATTTCTCGGATGTTGGGACTCTCGTATCTCAAGGTATTACTGTATTTTAAATAAAGATAATTCACTCAGTCTCATTCATCAATCAACTATTGTAGAATCTTCACCCTTAACTAGATTTTTCTGCATTGTTTGGCAGAATGTGACATTTGTAAGGTAATTTTTTATATCTATGGAGAGTAAAAGTTGTATAAATTTCTTATGAGATTACAGAATGCTGTACTGGTTAGTTCATTGCTTGGATATTATACTGTACTGCAATTTCTGTTTCTGTCTAGCTGGAACTACAAGTTGCAAAGTACATTACACTGTACATTGAAATACAAAGAATTCTTAAGTGTTAGCCTTTTTTATCAGCAAAGTACTGTACAGTACTGGCCTTAATATTATCCCCATTGAAAGTTGTTAATGTCAGTGAAGATAGATATACTATGTTACTTATATTTTTTAAAATATAATTGCATTGAAGTTTTAATTGTATTTTACTTTTTTGATTTTTTAATGAATGGGATTACTTTTTTTAGGCTGCAGTCAAGATGGGTAGTTTTTCAAGTGAGTAATATGTTTTTATAAGTACTGAAGTACAGTATTGTATTTTGGAGCACCTATTTTGAGTTTTTTTTCACACTTGTGTCTTGTTTTAGCTTTGGAAAACAAAAGGACTAGGGAAGGTGAAAGTCAGTGCAGAAAAGACTGTTAGTTTATGCTGAGTGACATGTTAAAAAAACATTTTAATAACTAAGGCATTTACGCTCTAGCAGCAACTTTTATATGTGAAATGTGTTATATTTCATGGTTTTTAGACTAAAAGCTTACTTTAAAAGAAATCAGGTGGAGGTGATTCTGAATTCTTTTACTAAACTATTCCAAATACGTACAATGCTTTCATTGATTTGGCTTTTTTGGTAACTGCGTTAACACTACTGCTTTCAAATATTTTTTGTGTGGGGTTTTACACTTGTGCATCAAAATATTTTTGTTGTTGGTTTTGGGTACACACAGTGTCATATCTCCCTGTCTGTCAGAAAATTAAACCTTATCAAATTTTGGTAAACATGCATCCTAAAGAAAGAATACAAAATCCTAAAAAGCCTTTTAGCATAAGGTACATTGAATTTTCTTAAAATCCTGTCAAAATTTTGTACTTGATATAATAGGATAAATTACGATCTCACTTTCCACATAGGCAAACACAGTGTGATTATTATTATATAATAATCATTCATTATTTTCTGTATACGTTACTGTATGTACATATCTAAAAATGTGTTTGCATCCTTAACTAGAATTTGTACATGGATAAACAGGAAATATATTTATATGCATATATGCTAATGTAAACAATAATTGCATAGGCCAGGAAAAATCATTTAAGGGCTTAGCTTTATGATTTGTTTAAAGCCTGTTAACTATAAACACATATGACAAAAATTGAGAGCCTGTTTTCCTGTAGCTCGAGTATCCCCTCAAATTAGGGCTGATTGGTGTTCACACTCATTTTTTTCTTGATTTTTTGCTTTGATATTTGACCCTTCAGCATTTTTGCCCCGTTGGTATTGCTAGATTATTACATCTGCACTGTACAGTAATGTGCTGTGAGTTTCATGTTTTTCTATGTAGCTTGCTAGTTACTTTGTTGGAGAAATTTCATAATAGAGTTTCCAGTTATTAGGCAATAAAGTTTTCCTGTCCTGAATAATCTTTGAAATAGTGAAGTTGGTAAGTATGTCCTTTTTTAGTTATGTCAGAACATTTTTTTATTACATATCACAGCTTTAGAATGTCAATTTTCCTTTCATACCAGTGCAAGACATTTGTTATCAGTTGAAATTGATAATTGTAAGAAGTGTTCTCGGTGTGGGAGTGGTTTGGGTGTGTGTGATCAATGCTTTATAGAAGTTGAAGTTGTTGATTTTAACAAAATGACCATAATTAGAGGTTAACGGTTGCTGCTTACGGTGTTTCTTTTATGGCCGTCTGTATGAAGTACTTAATGTTCATTATAGCTTCACTTTGTCCTTAGTTGCATTGCTTTCTACATACTTTAGTTCTTGTTGGAGATGGATTTTTATTGAATATTTTATTTTTATTTTTTTTTATATATTTCTTTTTGTTTGCCATTTTGTCAGGTTATCATTTCTGTAATATTCACATGATAATCATGCCAGTTGTGTATTTTTGTTTTTGAAGCGTGATATACCCCTTCCCCCTTTTTAAATTTGATACACTATCTCCAATTTGTTTTTTAAACTTAATATACCACTTCCCCAAAATATAGTATCTGTTCTGTATGGTCAGACTCAGTAATTTAATTTTGTAGAGAATTCCGCTCACAATGTATTAAGCTTTCATATTTTGATAACCAACTGCTTTTGTGATGCTTGCGGTTTACAGTTGTTTATTTGTGGCATTGTATCAAGACACAGTACAAGTTATTTATGTATGATTTGCATTCATCACTGATAAAAAGAAATAAAATACTCATTAGATACTGCAATGATTAAGTATGAGATATTTCTTTGCTGTATTACATTACTTTTTTTGCTCTTTCCGAAGTTGTGTCCATACTTTTCTTATGTTTGGGTCACCAGTAGATTACTGGAATGTACATTTGAAATGTGAATATTTTGAAAGATTTTCTGTATTAAAAGTTTGCTATTGTGGAACATGGTCACAATTTTTTTTACACAGTAAGAGACAACCTTCAGCATCTCATTTACAAGAATATATATATATATATATATATATATATATATATATAATGTATGTATGTATATATATATATATATATATATATATATATATATATATATATATATATATATATATATATATATATTTACATACACATATACATATATATCTATTTATTTATGTGTTTATATATATATATATATATATATATATATATATATATATATATATATATATATATATATATATATGATAAATTTTGCACATTTAGACGTGTTTTTTATTTGAATATATATATATATATATATATATATATATATATATATATATATATATATATATATATATATATGTATATATATATGTATGTATGTATGTGTATATATATATATATATATATATATATATATATATATATATATATATATATATATATATATATAATACACAACTGTATGTAGACATATATATATACACACATGCACACATAACGGATTTTGAGCGAAGCGAAAAATCTATTTTTGGGTGAGATAGCCATGGCGTCCTGATGGAAGGTTCCTTTTTGGTAGCTTCCTTGGGTATAAAACTACTAAGATATTCCCAGAGAATTTAACCACAGGTTATCACAGAATTCTAACTTCTGGAGCGAGTATCCCAAAGGTTTCCCTTTAAGACATCGTATATCAACAGGGGACGCATGTCTAAACGCGCCACATAGCTATCTTCACCCCGAACAGAGTTAATGCTTCGGTGTGTAAGGGTTGAGAATAGCTGGGAGCCGCTCCACAGCCAATCTCACTCGTGGCTACTACTGATACTCGAGACGTAAACAAACGGGCGCCATTGCTCAAATGACGTCACGCCCGTCTTCATCCTGAAGCCAGTTGCTTGCCCAACACCATGATACAGTAGAACAGGGTGGGATTTAAAACTGGACGAAGTAGCAGGGAGGGTCCATCAGGACGCCATGGCTATCTCACCCAAAAATAGATTTTTCGCTTCGCTCAAAATCCGTTTTTTGGGCTCAAGCCATGGCGTCCTGATGGAAGAATACCAGAGAATCAATGTATCGTGGTAGATTTTCCCCTAATAGTAAGTGCCAAGGCATTGACAAAACAGCATAGTAATCTTTGATAAAGGACCATAGGGAAGAAGCATCCTGCCCCCCTTGGCAGTGAAGTTCCCATGGGCCATGCCGACGTCAAAGTGGTATTGAAGGGCTATTCATCCTGATAGAAGAACTTGAAGAACTTGGAGATGAAGCCGAATGTTTGGTATTTGTATAGGAACATTCTGAAAATTAGACCAGTGGTGGTTGGGCACTGTGTATTGAGAGTGATGGTTCATCTCCCGGGTAATAAAAGTAAGTATTCGTGTTGGAACCTTACGTAATCAGAGTGAATATAAATTAAGAGTTAGCATCTTAATTTCTTCATAACCATAAGGAAAAGGGGGGATAATAAAACTATGACAGGCATGTATTTCATAGTAAGTAGGAGCTGATTGAGACGCACAGGTAATAAAATAGAAATTTTATTTCACAAATGCAGAAATTAAATAATTTACAGCAATAAGTAAAGTTCATTTACAGTAATTATAATGTACATAGTAATAAAGACTTGCTCTTGAATCTGAAAAGGAATTTCAAGTTTATTAGTAGGCACTCGTTCTCGAGGAACGCAAGTCTTTGATTAAAAAACACGTCATGCTCAGGGCATGCGGCACTTGTGTGACAACTATGACATTTCACCTGGGATAAGAACAGTTATAAAAGCACTAAGTGTTTTCGACATCACTATGAATCGCTCGAGGGTCAACATAGGCACCCGAAGAGTTAGAGTCCCAAGTAACTCACTGTTCTACGCAGAGTTAGGTGCAGGTTTCATAACACTACCTGCGGCTACCACAAAATGTTTGACTTCGTGCACTTGTTTCGCATAATGTTTAAAGAAAACTCGCGAGGACTTCCAACCCGTGAAGTTTTTAAGGCTTTCAAAGTCCATACTCTGAAAGAAATTCAGAGATGATGCCACTTTTCTAGGATCATGACCAGCGGGTGTACTGTTAGGATCCGCTCTGCGAATGAAGTAGGTGATTTTCGCTCTTAATTGTTTCAGTGACAGGTCGCTGCCCGATGTTTCTCCTTTGAAGAGTTGGCCTCCACCAAAGTTTGAAGTTCTGCGAAGATAGACCTTGAGGCTCTCTACTGGACATAGAGAGGCATCCTCCTTCAGGGGGCATATTCTCCAAGGGCCCCATCTTTTGGTGGGTAATTCATTTTTGGCGAGAAACGTCGGATCAGGGGAGAGGGTAACTTCACCTGTATCGGTAAACAGGATGTGTCCATCCTCTCTTGATAAAGCCACTATTTCGCTGACTCGAGCTCCTGAAGCGAGAGCAAAGAGAAATATAACTTTCTGAGTCAGATCCTTGAGAGGGCATGAATCATTGTCCAAGTTGGAGGCGAAATGGAGCACCTTGTCTAGTGACCAGGAGATCGGTTTCGGTGGGGGTGCTGGGCGTAGGCGAGCACATGCTTTCGGTAGTTTGTTGAAGATGTCGCTGGACAGATCAATTTGGAAAGCATATAGAATTGGTCTGGTCAAGGCCGATTTGCAGGTTGATATCGTATTGGCTGCTAATCCCTGTCCATGAAGGTGAATAAAGAAGGACATGCAGAAATCAATCGTGATTTCTTTAGGATTTTTTGTCTTGACGAAGGAGACCCATTTCCTCCAGGATGATTCATATTGCCGTCTTGTGGATTCGGTCTTGTATTCCTCTAGGAAGTCCAGACTTTTCTTCGAGATCCCAAACCTCTTCTTTGCGGCTAGGGAGAGAAAATCATGAGATGAAGGTCCTTGATTTTCGATGATGAAGCGAAGACAGTCGACTTCTGTACTTGTTGAGAGAGAACTGGGCCCGGGAGAGGGATCAGCTTGGGCTGCAGCTCCAGGACCAGGGGGTACCAGTTGCTCCGAGGCCACTTGGGAGCCACTAGGGCCGCTGTCCCTTTGAAGGTTCTCAGTTTGGAGAGGACTTTCAACAGAAGGTTGGTGGGGGGGAACAGGTAGATCTTGGACCATCTGTTCCAATCCAGTGACATGGCATCCACTGCTTCTGCTTTGGGGTCCTCGTACGGGGCCACATACTGAGGAAGTTGATTGTTGTCGCTCGTTGCAAAGAGATCTATCTGAAGTTCTGGGACTTGGTGAGAGATGAAGGAGAACGATCTTGCGTCTAGAGACCATTCCGACTCTATCGGGTTTGTCCGAGATAGAGCATCCGCTGTCACGTTGCGGAATCCTTGTAGGTGAACTGCAGACAAGTGCCACTTCTTCTTCTCTGCCAGACGGAAGATTGGGAGAAGCACCTGATTTATCTGGGGCGATCTTGAGCCTTGGCGATTGAGACAACGAACTACCACTGAGTTGTCTAGGGTTAGACGGATGTGGATCGAGGGTGGCGGGGATAACTTCTTTAGGGTTAGAAGGACCGCCATGGCCTCCAAGATGTTTATGTGGAACGTCTTGAACAGGGGAGCCCAGGTGCCTTGAGCCTGTTTTTGGTGGGAGTGACCTCCCCAACCCTCCAGCGAAGCGTCCGTGTGGATGTTGAGTGATGGAGGAGGGTGTTGGAGAGGAATGGACCTTTTCAGGGCCTTTGCTTCTGACCACGGCTTTAGAAGAAGTCGCAGTCTGTTTGGAAGCCGTCTCTTGAGGTCTCTTCGAGCGATGGATGCCGAACGTCTCCAGACTCCCGCGGCATCCTTTAGCTGTGCGCGAAGCACTGGGTTTGTCACTGAGGCGAACTGTAGAGAGCCTAGAACTCGTTCCTGCTGGCGTCTTGAAATGCGTTTGGATTTCAGCAGTCGCTTGACAGACCCTGCTATTTCCTTCCTTTTCTTCTGGGGGATGGAAAGGCAGTGTGACTGAAGGTTCCAGTGGATTCCCAACCACTGGAACTTCTGAGCTGGAGAGAGGCGAGATTTTTTCTCGTTGATCTTGAATCCCAGGTGTTCTAGGTACTGGGTGACTTTGTTGCAAGATTTTACACAATCTTCGGGCGATGGAGCCCAGACTAGCCAGTCGTCGAGGTAGGCCATCACCTGGACGTTTCGTAGGCGGAGCTGTTGTACTATGGCATCCGCCAGTTTTGTGAAGATCCGAGGGGCCACGTTGAGGCCGAAGGGCATGGCCCGGAAGGCGTAGCTCTTCCTTTGGAGTCGAAATCCTAGGTAGGAGGAAGCGTGATGGTTCATTGGAACGTGCCAGTAGGCATCCGCCAGGTCTATGGAGACCGTGTAGGAACCTCGAGGTAGAAGGGTCCTTATCTGTTGAAGAGTCAGCATCTTGAACTTGTCGTTCGCTATGAACTTGTTGAGGGGGGATAAGTCCAGAATGACTCTGAGTTTGTCTGAGTCTTTCTTGGGGACACAAAACAGTCTCCCTTGGAACCTGGTGGACTTTACCTTCCTTATCACCTTCTTGTTCAAGAGATCTAGGACATATTCTTCCAGAAGAGGGGTTGATTGTTGGAAGAATTGCTGGAAGATTGGGGGTGGTTGAGTCCAACTCCAGCCTAGACCCTTCTTGACGATGCTGTGTGCCCAGGGATCGAAGGTCCAACGATCCTGGAATTGGCGGAGTCTTCCTCCCACCGGAAGCACTTCATTGCTTCTGGTGTCCCGAGGGCTTGCTGCCTCGGCCGCTAGCTCCCTTTCCTCCTCTGCCTCTGGAGGGACGGCGAGAGGCGTCTTTGCTTGCACCCTTGTATGAGCCTCTACCTTTGGGACGAAAGGTAGTTGACTGTTGCTCGAAAGCAGGGGTGAAGACCGGTGACTGTGACAACACCGGTTGGGGGACCAATTGAAAGGTCTGTTGTGGTTGGGCAACCACTTGGGAGGTAGCGGGTCCCGGAAACTGACGTCTTTGTTGACGTTGCTGGGGTTTCTGTTTTTGGGATTTCCTCTTAGGTTGAGGTCCGTCGTCCTGAGAGGGTTTCCTTTTCCTGGACATGCCCCACTTGTGGAGAAGGTTCCTATTCTCCGTGGCGGCTCTGTCGGTGATTTCCTTCACGAGGTCAGAGGGAAAGAGGTGTTTACCCCAGATGTTGGAGGAAATCAGCCTCCGGGGTTCGTGTTTCACGGTGGCACCTGCAAACACGAATTCACGACAGGCTCTCCGAGCCTTTATGAAGTGGTACAAGTCCTTCATCACGGTCATCAGGTGGGATTTGGAGAGTACCATGTAGTGGTCTGGTACTCTGGTGTCACAGGCCATAATTTCAAGTTGGACTTGATGAGATAAGGATGCTGCGAGCCTCTCCTTCGTATCTTGTTCCCGACGAAGGAGGTGATCGTTGAGCTTAGGGAGGTCTTCATTAAACTGACGTCCGGCGACGTCAGGATCTAGCTTTCCCACGACGAAAGTATGCTGGACATCCTTCCAGTTTCGAGCGTCAGGGGGAGTTACTATGGAGAAGGGTCTGCACTCCTCCAGTGCAGGGCAGGCTTTCCCTTCTTCCGCAGCTTTAAGGCACGCAGCTAAGGCCTTTTCCAGGAATGGAAGAATCGCACTTTCAGGTGCGACATAAGTAGGGTGCTTCTTGCTCAGGGCCGGAAGCTTAGAGCAGGTAAAGCCCCTACTCTTGAATGTGGTGGCTAGCATAGCCTGGGCCTTTGCGAGATCGAACACTATCTCTTCCTTCGGTTCGGTCTCTTCCTTCGAGGCAGGTTCAGAGCGCAGACGGACGTAACAGTCCGGGTAGGCCTCAAAGTTTGGGAAGAACTCCACGTCTTCCAAGGGGACCGTGCCGATCTTATCGCTGACAAAGATCCTGCCGGTCGCGATAACCATATGCTCAGCATACCTCCACGGGTTGGCATGTGAGCAAGCGGGGAGATCCTTAACCGAAATCCTCTTCGGTTCTCTGGATCCTATCATGGACCTGATGGACTCCTGATTCTCCTTCAACCTGTCGTCCATGACGGCTCTAATCAGTCGGATCAATTCTTGAGTGGAAGAAGAGGGATCCGGGGTCGAGGAGGTAGACGGAATAGACACTTCCGTCGGTATAGGAGTAGGAGCGGGGGTGGAAGGAGGAGCGACCTCTTGCTCCGACTCGGCGTATTCCACCTTGTCTTCGTCATCTTCGGCTCCTTGAGCCATAAGCGTCTTCTCCGTGTCTTCCGAGACATCCGACATGTGTTCGTCGTCCTCGGAATCCAGGCGACACTCATGCATGGACTGAGCCATGACAACATCAGGTTCCACTGTAAGTTGGACAATGGGAATCACGTCTTTGGGTACCACTGAATCAGGGGAGGCCTTAGGGAACAGGAGTGACCTCAATTCTTCGGTGGCCAGGTACGGTCCGGTGGCATTTTTCTGGAAGCCACGCACCCACTTGCGTAGCTTTTCACGAGAAATGTCTCTGACCTCCGCTGAGGGAGGGTTATGGAAGGCGTCAGCCATGTGAGCCTGGCAGACCGTACAGTTCAGTGGATTCCAAAACTTCAGATCCCCTTTCTTGTCGGCACAAGGGGCGTGAGTCCTGCAAGCCGTATGCCCGTAAAACTGCGGGCGTTTCACAGCGCAGAAGGCGAAGTCACACTTCATCTGCTCCTCCTGTGGAAGAAAGAGAAAATGAGTATGGGGGAGTCATAAGAATGGCTCTTAAACTAAGTTAATATTAATTATTAATTTTAACTTAAAGAAGGGTGTGATGCATAGAGATTGAAATAGTAAAGAGAACATACTCCATGCATCTCGCCCGGCTGGTTACCGTAAGCTTTGTCCTTGGATAATCCGAGAGACCGAAGGCACCGGATAGTATTCCATAGAGTTCCATAGGGCAATGGAATTCCGTGGAAAAACCAAGGGTAAGATTGGGACCGAGATCATTCGGTCCCAAACTAGGGGCTAGAGGGCCTCCTTTTAAGGTAACTGCTTCCGGCAACCAGCCGTGCAAAGATGCACGCAGCATGCTGGAATTAGAAGAGTGCAAAGAGACAGCATGATCCCTAACAGAACAGTACCAAGGTATTGATCTTAATAGTGGAAACAGTCCATCTGTTTGCGGTATAGGGCTATCAGTATCATATGATAGCTAGAAGAAGGGGGTGCAAGTATTCTTGACGCCTCCGGGGGTTTCCGGCATGCCGGAGGTCGCTCCGACAGAGTTTCTGGCATTAAGACAGACAATATGTAAGTCAAGAGTATACCAGGGTGGCGGCCGCCGGCACGCCGGCGGGGGAGCGGCGGTTCCGGCAGTCGGAGGATGCCGGTTTGGTGACTGGGACAATGTATAGCGGAACCGGGTTGCCGGCAATAGATGCCGGCACTCCGGCGGCCGACCGGCGAGCGGACGACAAGCTAGGAGGGAGGAGAGCCGCCGGTAGGAGCCGGCGGTAGTCGGCAGTCCCCCGGCACACAGGGGGCTGGCGGCAAGGGTAGGGAGAGTCACCAAGGTAGGAGGCGGGTATCGCCGACAGTGGAGGCGGCAAGAGACCAGCACCCGGATAGAGAGAGAGACAGGGGGGGGGAGGGATGCAGGAAGTTCAGTCATGGACTCCGGACATCCCCCCCCTGAGAGGGTGTACCCATGATAGAGACAGGCTCTATCATCCAGGAGCAGGGGTCACTGAGGACCGGGAGCTAGGTAGCCCAAGGGAGGGCTAGGGGACACTCAAAGAGGGGGAGCCCCCCATATGCAGAACACAACTAGAGACTAACCCCATAGGACACTATGAAGGGTATATGTACCAGAGCGGACTGCACAGGGAAGCTCGGGTAGCCCTACTACTCCACCCTAAGGAGGAGTTGTAGGACAGGGGACAGGTGGGTATAGACTAACCTAAGCATGGGCTAGGCTATACAAGAGATAGGTGGGGAGGGGAGTAGAGAGAAGTCTTCCAAGGAAGGGTTTCTGTACCAGAGCGGCCACTAGGGAAAGGGAGGACACTCCCTAACCTAAGATAAGGCAGATCGGCTGAAACGGTGCATGGGTACAGTTTCAGCAGGGAACAGAGAAACCTTCCTAACCTAACCTAGATCAGGGCTAATAGTCCTGAACTAGGAAAGGTAGAAGACATATCGCTATCGCAGGATAGTCATAGACTAATCCTAGCCATAGAGGTAGGGCTAGCCTAACCTCACTCTCGGACGCAACCCTAAGGGGGGTTCATTCCCATAGGGAGGACTGAGAGGCGATAAATACTCCATTAGACACTTGATCCCTTTACTCAGAAAGGGAATCAAGGCTAATTAGAGGGAATGCCAAGGCAGGGGATGAAGGAAGCATATAGGGGTCCTACAAGTAGGTTAGGTTAGAAAGAGACACTAACTAACCTATCCCCTATATGGTCCCTGAAGGCGAAAGAACATTGCATCACGGTCGAAAGTATTGTAAAATAATGCCCCTATCTTCATAACTTAGCCTAGGATCACTAATAAAATCATGCATGAACACTTATGTACAGGCGCTCTGGCCTGGGGGCTATAGAAGCCGACTGGTATGAGGTCAATCGATGACCGATAAAAAGCGTCGAAACACGATATAAAAGTTCCTAGCTATGAAGACTAAATAAACTAATGTATTCGATTAGTAAATAAGGCCGGAAGCGTTGTTGTGGCTAACTAAATAAGGCATGCATAACAACAACGACGCCATAAAATGGCGGGTCCGGTAGAGGCACAGCTCTGCCACAAAACAGCAATTATCTCGGAAAGTAATATTTACTTTACGGCCAGAGCTTAATTAAACAATACTGGAACCTTGTACTCAACTTTCCAGAAGATGGTGAGGCTGAAGGTAGCGACATAACGTAGATGCAAATCGATAAAAGAAGCACAGGGAAAATCCGTCTAAGTAGGGCAGCTACTAAACAAAGGATGAAGACGGGCGTGACGTCATTTGAGCAATGGCGCCCGTTTGTTTACGTCTCGAGTATCAGTAGTAGCCACGAGTGAGATTGGCTGTGGAGCGGCTCCCAGCTATTCTCAACCCTTACACACCGAAGCATTAACTCTGTTCGGGGTGAAGATAGCTATGTGGCGCGTTTAGACATGCGTCCCCTGTTGATATACGATGTCTTAAAGGGAAACCTTTGGGATACTCGCTCCAGAAGTTAGAATTCTGTGATAACCTGTGGTTAAATTCTCTGGGAATATCTTAGTAGTTTTATACCCAAGGAAGCTACCAAAAAGGAACCTTCCATCAGGACGCCATGGCTTGAGCCCAAAAATACATATATATCTATTTATTTATGTGTGTGTATATATATATATATATATATATATATATATATATATATTTATATATATATACAGTATATATATATATATATATATATATATATATATATATATATATATATATATTATATATATATATATATATATATATATATATATATATATATATATATATATATATATATATATATATATATATATATTTCTATCTATCTATCTAGGGACCCATTCTGTTTTCCTTTTTGCCATCTATTATCTGTTATTCTCATTATATGTCCTGCCCATGTTCATTTCTTCTTGCTTCTGGTTAGAATATCCTCTACTTTAATTTGCTTTTGTATCTATGTTGCTCTTTTTCTGTCTCTTGGTGTTATTCCCATTATTATTCTTTCCATAGCTCTTTGAGTTGTAACTAATGTTCTAAGGCTTTAGTAAGGCTCCAAGTTTCTGTTGCACATTTTAATACAGGTACATAGGACCATCTAATTAAATGCTCATCTTTTTATTTTGAAAGAGAATGGCATTTTACATTTCACAATGTTATTGTGTTTACCAAAAGCTCTCCATTCCAATCTTATCCTTCTTTCAATTTCGGTGTCATGTCCTGGGGAAACACTTACTGTCTGCCCTAAGTACTGTATGTATATTTATTAACAATCTCTAGACATTCTTCTATAACCCTTATTCGTTGTCTGCATTTTCATTGAACATTATCTTAGTTATACTCATATTCATTTTCAGTCCTACATTTCTGCTTTCTCTATCAAAATGTAATATCCTTTGTGCTTTCTCCCATGAGTCCCTTAGTAGAACTACAGTATGTAATCTCCAAATTTCAAGTTGTTAAGGTATTTCCCATAAAGGTTAATTTTTACATTTTCCCAATCTAAATTCTCAAAAACTTCTAGTCACGCCAATCTAAACTCTTGAAAACTTGTATATTATACACACATATACTGTATACATAAAACCATATCTGTTAAAGGAAAGAATGGGACATTGGTTTCATACATTCATATGTTTATGACTAAATCGATCAATGGCGAAAGCTTTTTATAGGAAACCACCACCACCATAGACATGTGCTTCATATACATACTGTACATAATATGCAGGAAGTTCATCTTTCCCTTCTATTCACTGCACCATTCAGTTCTATGTTGCATTCACACTCTCGCATCCCGGGTATAAAGATTCTTTTGTTCTAGTACCTCTTATGCAGTGTCTAACCAGTATCCTTTAGAGCTTCGTCGTCGTCTTCTCTTTTTTTCTATTCGTCTCTATATTCCCTTCGGTTTACACAGATCTATTGTCCTAGTTTGTTTATGTTTGTTACTAATTTTATTTTTTACCTTTTTTATCTTTTTAACTTTTTTATCACATTTCTCACATTTCCATTCCTTATTAGTGTACTTTTACTATACGAGAAATTCATCTCAAATGCTTTTGTATGTTATTTTTAATTCACCATCCACCTTTCACTTCCAAAAAAATTCTTAACAATTCCTTCAGCAGAACATCCTGGGGTCTCATGGCACTCCTCTCCTCTCCTCCCCAGATGTTTTGCATACTGTATGCTACCTTCCTGAAGTCCGTTTTTTTTTTCTCGTCTTTCATTGCGGTATCATTCATTGAAATTGCTCCTAGATATATATACGTATCGTCTACTTTCATCCTATCACTATCCATATTAAGATTATTGTTTCCATTTGTTTGCATGCACTGCTATAACTGAATTTCAGCCTCATTCTCTTTCAGTTTCATACTCTAACAGGCACTTTCACACATTATACAGTGTATATATATATATATATATATATATATATATATATATATATATACTGTTTATATATATATGTATATATATATATGTATATATATATATATATATATATATATATATATATATATATGTTTTATTTAAATGAGGAATTACTCAGTATTTATTCATGGTATAGTATATTTCTATACTAATTGTTAGTTATTGATGAGATATACTGTAGCATCTATATCACTGTTAAAACTAGGCTGTAAATAAATTGAGCTATTGGTATACGAGATTTCATACAACTGACGGATTATATCTATTTTATGCTATAAGTAACATTTATTTTCTACGAATAATCGACCATTTCAATGATTTTGTTAAATTCATGATAATTTTTTAAAGTGACGTTCGTAAAAGTCAGCGATAGTTTGAGTGAAGATGAAATATCGACTCACTTCCTTAGGTCTCTTGATTTTGCTTTGAATTGACTCTTGGGTGTAATGTGTGTGACAGTCATTTGCCTTCTTTTGTTGACTTCATGGAATTCTGCCAAACTTGTCCATTTATCTTTGGAACTCTTGAATTCGTCTTCATAGAAGGGTGGTGGTAAGCAGGGACCTTCTCTTTATAGGGACTATTCATCTTGTGTCCGCTTTCTCGAATGGTCTTACATACTAGGTATAAGTTTAACAGGGGCTGCAATAATGCATGGACAGTGATGACCTTATTTCCTTTATATGGTAGACATGGCTTGTTTTGTGTGTAAATAGTTGTCTTTGTTATTTTCGGTTATATTTATTTTCTTGTTCTTTTGTCTTTTTTCACATGGGGTGAAATCCTGCTGTACATGCTAGTGGCCTTTTAGAGTAGTTTCATTTGAATATTAGGTCTTGTTAGATAATTACGAGAATAATCGACTGTTTCTCTCAATCAGTGGACTACATGACCACTTGCATAGGCTATAATGATGCAGCCCTGGTCATGTAACGGAAAATAGTATTTTTTTTTATTATATCTTAAATTTAGGAGGTTTTGCAAACATTAAACTTGAGGTAGTTTTATTTGTGTTTTCGAGTAAATATATATATGTATATATATATATATATATATTTATATATATATATATATATATATATATATATATATATATATATATGTATGTATGTATGTATGTATATATATATATATATATATATGTATATATGTATATATATATATATATATATATATATATATATATGTATGTATGTATGTATGTATGTATATATATATATATGTATATATATATGTATATATATATATATATAATGTGTATATATATATATATATATATATATATATATATATATATATATATATATATAATACTGTATATGATTATTGAGGACATATTCGAGGTTCTAATTTAAATAAAAGATAAGCCAAAACACAAAATTGCTAGTTCTCTTACACACATCTACATTTTGAAGAGAATTTCGAATGACGTTAAATTTTAATGGATTCTTGTATTAGGCAGATACTGTTATGTAAGTGAAATTTAGCAGACCAAGTTGAGGCATACACCAGATCTTGATCTTTGAAATAATTTTCTCTGTTCAAATCTGAGAATTAAAGCCTTTTAGAGATTAACCAAAGTTATTCCTTGTGGTTGCTAGAAGGAATAAGCTAAGCGCAAATATCCTAGTCTCATATGTGATTTAAGATGAAAAGACAGAATTTAGCATATCAAGCCACCTTCTGTGGTACTGGGGATGTTAACTGAGTACATATGTATTAGATAGAGTGGCCATAGTCATGGTGCTGGAAGCTCATTAGGAATAAAAGAAAGAAGTTTCAAGATGATAAAGACATCAAGTACCATTTGGGTTTGTAAAATTACTCTTAAGAAATTGTATGTATGTTTGTTATTTGCAGGGAAGCAAAGGATGTCTCTAAAGTTTAATTGTGGTAAAAATTGGATTACATAATCCGGGAATGAACAGACCACTGAAAATTCCAAAGAATATTCCTGTAAGAAGATAAGGTTGAATGTGTGTCTATTGCACTTGAAAGAAATGTTTATATGAAGGAGTGAGCTGGAAATGAGAACAAGGCAATCCTGGGTTACTGATGATACCATAAAGAAAATTTACGAGACTAGATGTAGGAAAGTTATGGCGAGTACTGAGGGGGATGTTGTTATTATAAAGTATGAATTCTTATGGTACAAAATTAAAGGTCTTATACTTAGATTGTAAGTATTCACGGAATGGAATGAACAGGAATGAAAATAAAAAACTAAAGTAGATGTGAAGTGAATATACGATGTCAAATAATATATATATATATATATATATATATATATATATATATATATATGTTTATATATAGGGCCTATATATACTGTAAAAAAAAAATATATATATATATATATATATATATATATATATATAGGGCCTATATATACTGTAAATATATATATATATATATATATATATATATATATATATATATATATATATATATATATATATATATATATATTATTACATATAATTTATTACAGATAACACAGCAAATATAGTGAATAAAAATGACGCATAGTATACGAATGAATAAAAGTTAAAAGTAAAGCGAAAGTTGTTGAAAAGATATCGCATGAGATTTAAAGAGGACAATGTTTAACAGAAGTACAGTGGTTGGAGCAAGGAGCTTGGACACGAGAAGGATTTCGGTTTAGTTTATGGAGAGAGAGAGAGAGAGAGAGAGAGAGAGAGAGAGAGAGAGAGAGGGAGAGAGAGAGAGAGAATAGCCATAGTGGGAAATGGGGTTTAGTTTCAAGGCCGGATGAAGAGATCGATAACGAATATGACATCTTGTAGGAGTGAAGCAGTAGTAGAAAAACACTGCAATGCAGAACCCTAAATTTAAGAATATTGAATTGATATATGGAAAACATCATAAGATACATGTAAAGCCGTTAAGGTTTGTCATCTATTGATACGAATTGTTCATTTAACATTTAAAAATGGTTATTGAGAAAGGAATCCGAAATTCTGGGCCATACTGTAAAATTCTTGAATTATTTAGGGCCGAAATAACTGCATTGATTATAAGGAAATGCTATCAGTGCAAAAAAAAAAACGATGCAGTTACTCTAAACTATCATACAGTTAACTTAGTAAGAAGCTCCATACTACATAACTAAAAGGTCATTCAAGGTGGGGATTATAAGGTCAGGGGAGAAAATAATATGTAGGAAAAGTTATTTCTTTTTTTTTTTGGGGGGGGGGGAGGGGGCAGGTGCGTTACGAATTTAGGTAACCTCAACAGTTAATTGTCAAGCGTAAAACCTGTGATGATTTAGTTAAGAGGTTGTAGAGTTAGTGAACCATTCTAGTGATTTAAAGCATAAATTTAACTTGCGTAGAGTTTAGACTATGTATTAACTGAGAACAGTTCTTGGGGCCAGTGCCGTCAGTAGGCTACATCTCACGCCGTGCACTGTAGGCATTACTAGAGTGAACTTGCCGAGTTCCCTGGTCCATAGCTGGACTTTATACCTTTCTACCGTAACCTCCATTCCAGCTTCCTTTCTTCCATCTTGGTATCCAATTTCTAACATTTACTTCATGTAATTCTAGGGTTTTACTTGGACACAGAATGCCCTCACAGGCCCTTGCGCCGTGCTGTATAGCCCAAATCCATAACTGCTATAGATTCTGTAGGGAAATCCATGAAAGACTGAAGGGAAATAATTTTTGATCGATGTTTTGTAAGTGCACTGATAGACTAACGTCCTTGAAAAAAAAAATATGAAAGTATCCGATTTAAAGTAAATCTAAAGATGTAAGGCTAACGATAATAAATTTAGAAAGCCAAAATGAAAGAAGACGGATGATATTGAAATAAAAACCAACAACGAAATAAGTAGGGCACTCATTTGACGGGAGATGTTCTCTGTGGCTCATTAGCTTGAGCTCTGAGAAGACTGCACCTTACTCAAATTAATTTTAGACCAACAATTAACTCAAGATGTTTACTTTTGCATTACTGGGTAAAATTATTGTCGTTAATTGTCTCAACTTCAGTACTTCTGTGTGTTTTTTTGTAGATACATGATTTAGTAAGTATATATACATATCATTCGATATTGACCCACATGCATACTTTATACCCAACACACACACACACAAACACCTAGACTTTTTGAGTGTGTCTGAAGTGTAACTCGGATTACAACTGCGGTAGACAATGAAGATCTTCTTGCATGACTTTGTGGGATCTGTGCATTCACTGTGCTTCCTTCATTGTGGTGGGCTTCCTAATGACGTATCTCTTCTGCGCCGCTTACGTAATGGAGAGTGTGGCTGAAAATAAAATATTCTCAATTGAGTTTTTAATATTTCACCGCAAGTTTTAGTGCAAGATGTCTTTAATCTCTTTTATATTTGAATTTAAACTTTTTATTATTTACATTTAAGTGATATTTTTCACCAAAATTGATATTTGATAGGTAATTGATTGAAGTGTCTGTGGAGCTAGATACCCGTCTCTGCTGGTCATTACTGGGGCCAATGTGGCCATTACTTCGGGCTCTTTGAAGCACTCCTTCGGCCCCTACGTGGACTTCCTTTATGTCTTCTACTTAACCCCCGACCTTACCTCCTCTCTTCCGTCTTACCCTGTAACCTCTTGTAAACATTTACTTCATAGTGTAACTAGAGAGTTTTCTCTTAGCTGCTCTTGAGCACTGAATAGCCTCATAAGCCCCAACACTGGTCTATATAGTCCAAAATATAAATGCAAAATCATATATTTACTTTTATTACTTTTTGATTTAACATAAGATCTATTTAATTAACAAGATTTATAAGTGCAACATTGTAAGAGGAGAGGAACGGTTGGACAGACAAGGCGTTTATTGGGATAGTGGTAAGAAATTTCAGAACTGGTGAAAGAATTTTAAAGAGGATGGAGTGAAAATATGAAAGTGAACAAGAATACGTTTTGAAAGCAAACTGAAACTAGAAAGTTGGTATAGAGAATGTTGATATGGGCATTGGAAAAAGTGGAGCCCTAGATTCATACTGGGAATTGAGAGCAAATAATAACTGGTGAGGGTGAGCCATCCTAGACGTCAGCTTCTTTAGGATTTTCTGGAGTGGTAGCGGTAAAATATTAGTGAAATCTGGAGTTTAGAATAAGTCCACCTTTGATATGGTTTATTAGAATGTGTTTCAAGAATTAAGTGGTCTCAGCTGGTGTGTGTGAGAGAGAGAGAGAGAGAGAGAGAGAGAGAGAGAGAGAGAGAGAGAGAGAGAGAGAGAGAGACAGAGAGAGAGTGTTTGTGTGATTAAGGAAGAAAGCACGTACTAGGCAACAGTGATGTTGTCATGTTTAGACTTTAGACAAAGAAGCCTTTTAAAATGCATACTTGTAAGAAATTCTTATCCTAAACCACCTATCTCTCTCTCTCTCCATCAACCATAGACTACTTACCGAGGATTACCATAAAAATAGCTTTAGCTTCTTGTGAAAGTTGCACAAGAGATCGACTGCCCTAAAAGCATTATATGCTGTATATATATATATATATATATATATATATATATATATATATATATATATATGTGTGTGAGAGAGAGAGATATATATATATAATGTATATGTGAGAGAGAGAGAGAGAGAGAGAGAGAGAGAGAGAGAGAGAGAGAGAGAGAGAGAGAGACCGTTAAGAAAAAAGGGATATTCATTTGACTAAGCGAAAAATATGCATATATTGTGTTGTTCACTAGAACTCTGTTAAATCATCAATACATAAATCACAGATCGATAAAATCAGCTATGAGAGGATTAACAGTTGAAGAAATACCCTTTAGGTTTCTGGGAAAAGTAATCATTAATGAAAATTGTCTTTAGATGAATATTTTCACTTTGGAGTCACTTGATAGATCCCTATTGTTCAGTTTTACATTAATGCGGTACTTTTTATCCCAAATTTGTAACTAGTACGAGGAGAATTAAGGAAAAATAAAATGATATATTGCCTGTTTCAAAAATTTCTTAATTTTTGAAGATATAGATAGCATTTTCATCCTAGAATATATATTACATACTGGTGTATATATATATATATACACACACATATACATGTGTATATATATGTGTATATATATATATATATATATATATATATATATATATAATGTGTGTGTATGTGTGGATGAGTTTTTTTACCTTATATATTTCTGCCCCTTGAGGGGTAGTTACCGAACCCTTTCTTATTTCTCTTATAAGTCGTAAAGATATGGAGTTTCTAACCATTTGGCTTTATTTTCTGACTCATCCAAAGATGGCGCTGGGGTTTCCATATCCTGCAACTAGATCCTACACCTTATATGTATGTGTATATATATAATCTGCTGTTGCATTTTCCTTTCTAATCCATGAAGGTAGCGAAGATGAATCGCAAATACCTTTTCAACAAGGCAGGGAAGCTAGTACCCCGAGTGCTATGTGTTAGATGTAATGGAGTGGGGCTTATAGGAACAGTTACGATTTTGTAGAGAAACGATTAATCTATGTTTAGTAATCACATCAAATTAACAGGATTTCTTAAAAAAAGAAAAAAAAAACTATTAATTTTTAGAACAAGTAGTTAAGTTGTTTTAGTATAATTATAATGAGTGTAATTTTAAGTGTAATATTTTTCTATTATTGATATTTGTTTCACCTATTCGATTTATTTGGTTTGTTTCTGTAACAATCTTTGATTCTTCTTATGGCAGTTGTCTTAGTAAATAAGTCAAAAGTTATATTGACGAAAGTAGATAAAATCCTATTTGTATCGCTTGTTCTATGTTCGTTGTCATCGTGAATATTTTTGATATCAGAGAGTCAAGAGAATTTAAATGGCAAATATATTATATTCGCATAATACATTAGAAAATATTTCGTTTTTTTTTTTTCGTGTTTTTTCGTATTTGTTTGGAAACATCAGCTAGATTACCGCACAAATTAAACATCTGTTCAGTTTTCCTTTCCTCGTAACGATGTGTCGTATGTTACCATGTTACAGATAAAGCTGCACTGACGCGTTCAAGAGTTCCTGTTAAAGCTACGCATCAGGTTATACAGAGCTGTAAATATCATGAAGTCCTTTGTAGAGTGGGTTTCCGAGGAAAGGTCATCCTGTTATTGTTTATAAACAGTAAAGTTATATATTGCTCACCCAGACTTCCCATCAAATGGTCGTGAATTTCCGGAATAACATTATTTTTAACCGTTTAACAAAACGACACTCCCATTTTTTCCCCTGGTATATTAATAACAGGAACTCCCTGAACTGGAAGTTTTTCATAGATTTCGGGGAGCGCAGTAGTACATGACACTGGCGAGAACGCTTACTTTAAGTATTTGAATCATGCAGAATATTTGAAATTTGATGAGGAACATAGAATTTTAATTGCGCTAAAATTGACTTTCAACTGGGCTCAAACTTTCAACTGGGCTCCACAAGGGACTAGAAGAGTTAGAAGACCCAAGCCTACATGGCTGAGGACTATGAAACGTGAAGTAGGAGATGATGAATGGAGAAGCATTGAGATAAAAGCTCGAGATAAGAGACGATTGGCGAAATGTAGCCGAGGACCTTTGCATCAATAGGCGTAGGAGAAGATGATGATGATGAAAATTGACGAACTTGCCATATTAATGTCACATGTTTTTTTTTTTAGTCTGTTGGTAAACTAAATATTTTAGTGCACTGTTCGGTTTTCCTAAAGTCATAGATTCCGTGGGTGGGTTTTTTGTTTTTCTTGTATCATTTCTTTATACCTCTGGCTTGCTCCTTAATGAAATGTTAGTATAGAAGAAATAACAAATTCGAGAAAAAGTCCAGTATATATTTCTCGGACACTTTCAAGGCATCATATATCCTCTTTAGTGTGAACGTTATGTCTGGAACTATTCTTGAAAATATATTCTGTTCCTCGAATTTATTGTTTTTGTTATAAGTTTTTTCTGTATTATATATTTTGTTGTATTTACCTATTTTTATTTTTATAATTTATTTAGTTAACGATGTCTGGGGCTTCTTTAATGCATGGACATGAAATATTTTAAAATTTGTATCAAACTAAATATGACAGCTCGGATTTTTTTTTCTTTATGCATTGATTACTGAGACTTTCAGTTGTAAGCCCAAAGAGATGGGAGTTTCACTTTTGGAATTTTGATAAAATTGGACAGCCACTCCTCCATTAGGATATTAAAGCAAGGTTCTTTTACAAGTTAGGTCGGTTGTATTTACACTCACAATCAATCTATTTTCTGACTGAAAATGTAGGTACTTATCCCACGATACTTTTAAATTAAGCTTCATATATATATATATATATATATATATATATATATATATATATATATATATATATATATATGTATATATATATATATACATACACATATATATCCATATATATATGTATATATATGTATATATATATATATATATATATATATATATATATATAAACATACATATACACACACATATATATATATATATATATATATATATATATATATATATATATATATATATATACATACATATATACATATTTATATATATACACCTATATATACATATATATTTACATTATATATAAATAAATATATTTATATATACATTATATATATGTATATATAGGTGTATATATATATATATATATGTGTGTGTGTGTGTGTGTGTGTGTATGTATGTATACATGTATATACACTGTATATATCTTAACGTGGTGAAACTGTTTGTGTCGACCATAATCAGCAAAGCTTTACTGGTCGGGGACACTCATACTGTGCTGGTTTGTTGTGAGCGATCAGACTAAAGTCTCCCACCATCACCAGTTCGCACTGACCAGCTTGGTGATAAAAGTTGGCCATGCTCCACACATGAAGAAATACATATCTCATAGGCATTTGTCTTGCAGTGGAATAGAAAGGGCTGCATTTTGTGAATGTGCTTTCGTGCCCGCTTATGTGTTTACCAGAAGTGTTACTATATCTGTGGGAATTATTTTTGTATTAGGCTGGGGAGATTTAAATATTTCACCAAATGCCAAGAATACTCAACTTTTTTTTTTTTTAGTTTAACTTTCCGATGTTTGTTACGCATTTTAACATTTTCATTGCTATAGGGAAACGCATACATTATTTCATAAATGTTTTTAGCCGACTTCTGAGGATTTAGAACATATCTACAATTGTGTTGAAATAATACTAGATAACTTATGCTATTTGATTTTTGTAAAAATTATCTTAATCATTGGCGTTTCATTTCTGTCGTTTATTCTGCTTTTTGACTTTCTGTTTCTTATATGAAGTATTTTTATTCACACATTATGTTTTAAACCATATATTTCTGCATTGTGTTTTGATTTTTAATTTGTTTTTATCTTCATTTCCTGTGAGGAAAAGTGTGAATCTTTTAGGTGGTCGTTCTGACCGAAAAACGTTTTTATAACCGGAAAGGGAAATGATTAATATATTTACCATTAGTGTGTAACAGTGTTAAGGAATCTTACACAACATTTAGTACTTTTACAGTAACAAATTTATTTTTATATGGTTATTTTGGCACTATATCCGAATGTTGCGTGATTATTAGGTTGTAATTTTCCCCACACTGAAGCATCAGTATTAAAGGTAAAGTATCTTTTTAGCCATTACAGGGATTATTTAAAGGTAGAAAGAAAATTGCAAGTGTATTGCCGTTATTTTGGTGATGTTGAAAAAGGCATTATTTTGTTGATGTGAAGGAATACTTTTTAATATATTTTGTTAACTACTTCATTACCTTATTATTATTCGGAAATAGAAAAGGAAGGAAACTTACTGGAGTATCCATCGCGTTGAACTTTTGATAAAGAAAGAGTTTTAAAAGTTTTCCTGTCTTTGAAAGAGCTATAAAAATAATTTCTCGCTAGTTGATGTAAAAGGTACGCAAGTAGTTTTTAAAAATGATAACAAAAACTTGATGACTATCCAATGTTTATTTATTTTTTCTTCATACCAGTAGAGTATCAGATGGAATGGCCTTAAAAAACAACGATCAGAAAAATTTAGATGAATTGTTTTGAAGGCTCTTGGGATTAAAAGCTTTTTGTCTCACCCTGTTAAAAAAAAAAAAAAAAAAAAAAAACACTGTCAAGCAAAATCTACGTTGTATTTTCTTGGACTTGTAACAAACAAAATAATAGAACTGATTTTCATTACATGAAAGGAATGATTAATACGTTTGCATTACCGCAAACAGTTTCTCATTTATGAATCCTGTTGCAGCTGTTACATTTGCCGAATTATTTACGAGTTGATAGACGTCGTTTTTTCATTGGCGCGAATAATTTATTGTCAAATTCCACCAACGTAGCAGCAAAGTGTAACATATGTATTGGCTAAACTTTTAAATTATTTTGTCTCACTTTTTCTTTGGTAAATATTTTACAATTTATCCAATTTAAGTTCTTTAACGTTGTAGAATTTTATAATTTGTTTACGCCATTGGCTATTCGCTACATGTAAATAATAAGTGTAAATACGTTTCTTTGATCGCTGTTGGAAGTTAGTAAACATGTGCTTATAAATGATGTTTAAACATTGATATATGATTTAATTATTTAGCAACAGTCTGGTTACTGTTATAGACAGTGTACGGAACTTTTTATTAAAAACTGTAAACTTCGGTCTTTTACTGTAAGCATATGCTAAAGATGAATATAGTCCTATATGACATAAACGGTGTATTAGTAGTCTAATTTGCATTTTGCTAAGGTATTGATTAGATGTTATTATTGTATGGTTTACTGAAAATATGTATTGATTTAGGCGGACCTGTATCTGTTCTATGGCACTACAGTGATGAGAGGAAATTAAAATACGTTTTCTTGACATTCCTATAAAAAAAAAAACCGTCGATTAGGTAACCTTTTCCTGCAATATACGGAAACATGTATCGTTAGAAAAACTACAAGTTAAGTCTATATATTATTTAAAAATTCTATTTTGTCCTTGCTATGTAAACCCTTTAGGATTTGAAAGATTTTAACATGCCATTTCGGTAAAACATTCGCCGATATTGAAATATATTCCCATACATTTACCCTATGTGGTTAATCGAAAGGTATATAATTTTTTAATAAGGGGAGTAAGAAACGGCGATGGGGTACGGAAATGATTTTAATATTAAAGCAGAATTTAAAACGATAAGGTTTGTGTAAACGAAGTTGAACATTGTGGCATAATATACTCAAGCTACGGCCCTTGCCCTGTTTCTTTTTTTTCTGGTAATGTAATTTTGCTTTTCTTTAGGACCATATCTTTTTATAAATTTGGTCTACAAATCTCTGTTAATGCAGATGGTATTTTGCAGTAACGGAGTGTTGGTATAGTCTTGAAGTAGATTCATGCGGGTTTGTAGTCATGATTTCGTTCTTGTGATTATTAGGGAAAAACATTTTTCTTTAGATTGTAATACCTTTGTTCGAAAACCATTAGCACGAGAATAACTAGTGACACACACACACACACACACACACACATATATATATATATATATATATATATATATATATATGTATATATATATATATATATATATATATATATATATATATATATATATATATATATATATATATATATATATATATATATATATATATATATATATATATATATATAATCATAATTGCGTGATCCATCAAATAAAATTGAACTCGGTAGTAGCAGTGACGAGGAGGTTGCTCATTATTAAAAGAAATTTTTAAGCATGAGACATTTCTTGGTGCTTCACATTATACCTACCTCTGTGGCAGCCAATTTTGAAGAGCCATTTTCACTGACTAACGAGTTCATCTGTCACAAGTGTAACGAAAAGAAAGAAAACTTGCAGATATATAAACTTTTACATGGTATCCCCCGAGTCCTATGCCATTGGCATTTCCTAGTTGAGCTGTTTATCGGTTACTACCTCCGAGTTAGCATCCCACCGTAAACAGACTGACCTGACGTATGAAATTGCCGCTGGCCTCCAAAAAGGTGATATTCGCCATTAAAGGGTATTTCATATCCAGATGGGTTCACAACTCTGTGGGTTTCTCCATGGAATACTGTGCCCTAGAATTCCTAAACATTGGCACTTAAAGAGTTAGCTGCATTCAGATATTACCGCTCTATTATCACTACCATCGCTGTATAATCAATTTGAATTACATATACGTAAAGATTTAACTTGTTCTGTGCATAATTTTGAAATGCTTGAAGACTTCCTTAATTGCATGTCAGTGCGGATGAGGCGAGAACTTGAACCCCAGTAAATAGCCTGCTCTCTATGCCGTTTTTCAATTTTCCTTTTAGTATAAGTGTTTTACTGTAGATTCTGTTGATTTTTTTTTCATCTGTTATGTGATTTTTTATCTATTTCTAACCGTGCAATGTTTTCCTCTCTATTTACAAGATAAGTTAAGTTAATGGTATTTTTGACTGTTTCATACAAATGCGCAATAGTAATAAAAAAAAATGATAGAAAAATGATGCTTATGATTATTGAAAATCATATTTTTGATCTCGCATGAATTTATGTTTGGGTTATGGGAGCCTTAACACTTGTATAGCTTTGTATGCACAGTTCACTAACGTACATTGTGTATCCCAAGGACTATAGATTAGGACCCTGGTGCGTCCATGGGCAACGCCCATCTAGGGTCACCCATGAAGTTATTATAATTATCAATAAGTCTCTCTCTCTCTCTCTCTCTCTCTCTCTCTCTCTCTCTGATTGACTGACTGATCAGCCAAGTCACATACGCACATCTGACAAAGTTAAATCATCCTATTACTCATTAGAAGGTTTAGCGAGTGCTGTATTTCTCAGGTCGCCATCTTTAGATTGCACAGTTTAGTGTCTTGTTTCTCTCCTTATGCTGCCAAGCTTTGGAATCATTCTCTTGCTTTATTTTCCCTGACACATACACGACTAAACATTTTTATAGGAAGGCGTATCGTTTCTTTCTCAGAGAAAGGGAAAAGAAAAAAAACTTTAAATTTTTCTCCTCTTGTAGCATTCTGCTCTTTCCAACTTGGGCTGCAGCTCGACTTTTATTAACAACATTGATGAAGGTGATGATAGTAGTAGTAATAATAACAGCAGATTGTAATGCTTCGCTTTTGAAGCTTGGTTTTCATCCACGCATACCATAAGATTAAAAAGTTTAAGTTTTCTTTCAATAGGCTTAGGCCACCCGTACAGCATTAGGATAATGTGGTATAAACTATTTTTGTATGACATAGCTAAAAATATACATCTAAGTTATACTTTGCTGGTATGTAATTGGTTTATTATTTCCTGGGCTGAATTTTTATTTAGTTCATGATAATAATGATAGTAGTATTGAAAACTTTGAATGTCATGCTCGAAGATTACGTATGATTTCGCTTGTTTGAACAACCTGCCTCTTCAACTGGCTGTCGTTCGTCTGAAGACCTTTTCAAACAAACTCTGGAAGACGCCAGATATTTCCTTCGTAATACGAAAGTCATACAATGTTATGAGCGGTTTTTATTTTCAGTTTCACAGAGGGTGACACGGTCAACGCAGTATGTAATTTTCTTCATTACAAATTTGGTATTTTTATGTTGAGAAACTTTTGACATTTTTTAGCATCTGCTTTTTAATGTTTCATAGAACATTCATGTAGAAATAGTGTTGAGCGATTTTTTTTTCATCCTCCCTGTCATAACTTCAAACGCAGATTGTGATACATTTAAGACCGAAGTGTGTATAGTAGTTGTGCAATATTCACATCACGATGCCCTTTCTCAGCACCACAATCGGTGTAAAAATAGCTTGCTAGTTGTTAGTTACTTAAATATACGTAAGAGGCCGATAGAAGAATTGAACGTAATTTCATTCATATTTTGTCTTACAGGGTATCAATGAATAGCTAAAGTAAATAGATATTAGTCGTAATATTGAGGTAGACTTCCATATATATTAAGGAAGATTTAATGCTATGGTTAGCATTTCCCAAGTATTTTGAGAGAGGCTGGATGAGTGTCAGTGGACATTCCATACCAACCAGGCCTTGTGCGTGCCATTGAAGGGAAAGGGGGCCGGGTGTTTTGGGGGGTTTGGGTTGGATGCCATAGCTTTATTGCATTTTGGAGAGCAGTGAAATGCCTTCAGATTTTACCCCTCTTAGAATTCTTAATTTTCGCACTTTTTTTGTCACTCAATTTTTGATGATTATGCTTTCCATTTGGACTCAAATGAGTTTAATCTAAAGGAATTGTTGATGTCACATTTTTATATTTTTTAGTGTGACTCTTCGCTAAGTTTTCTTTAATATGTTATTTTTTTTTTGTATGTGTATAGAAATTAGTGAAGGTCCCTAAAACTTGCCGATAGAAGTTTCATATTTAATGATGTTATATGACTTATTTTACAGCTTATTTAGTGATTGGTTGTATTGACCAATATAGATTTTATTAGTAAGTGAAAAAACTAAAGTTTTATCGCTAGAATCTTTGTAGCTTTTGATGTGATTAATTACTAAATTGCAAAAAGATCCAAAGACTTTATGATTTATTAAAGACGAAGACTTTATACATTTTCACTAAACATTCTTACATATTAGTAATGCCAATGTGATGAAAATCTGATATTCAAAATTTCCTAGTGTATTTTTATTAATAATTGAATGATTATTTTTATGAAATCTTTAGATTTTTCACAATAAATCAAGCTGATTTTTCTTGCTTATTAGTTTTTTATTTTTGATGAACTTTTGAAATTAAAACGAACGATCCTTTAAAAAAATCTTTGTTTGATTGACGATTCAATTTTTTTTTTTTATTAGAAATCATTATAAATTTTACCAATGATGAACTTATGACATATATCTTGTTTTTAGAAATAATCTCGATTTATTGTCTTGAATATTCAAGATATACATCGCTTAGATTACTTTATTAACATCTAAATTTTCTATTGTTACTTCCTGCAAAAAATTACAACGTTGTTGGTTTTTTAATATTCAAACTTTACATTTCAGCTAACAGTTTGAGTTTACATTTTTTTTAGATTATTATGCATTTAAACTGAAAGATAATTCAGGTTTGGATTGATGAAGTTTGGTATATGACTGCTCTTTAAACTTCAGCGATTTTTTTTTTATATATTTGTTGCAGTGTATTTTAGATATTTAACACTGCAATATTTTTCTACTTTTATTAAGGGCAGAACTATGTTGTAACTTAAATTATTTCTTTTATTTGTTAATTGATTATAGAATATCTCGCACTAAATCTTTTGATTTTTAAATTACGAAATTCTCTAATTTCATCTTTTGGAAATTTATCTTTCATTTTATAGATAAAGTTTTCTGCTTAAGAACGAATGCATAGCATTAGTTACATCTGATAACATTTCGTAGCTTTGGTAAAATTTAAAGATGAATATTTCATTATTTCTTTAATTATTTTATTTTTAGTTTTTTTCTGTAATATTAAGTTTCAACCTTTCAAATGGCTCCAATTTGGATAAATTACTGCTTAACATTTTCACAAGGTTTATGGTGCCTGCTTGAGTATCTGGTCATGTATGAAATAAAATAAAATGGTTAAGCTTTCACTGAAAATATCGCGAAACAAAAAATCTAAGTGAAAAGACATTTACAATTAGGAGTAATTTGGTGTTGCGTTAAGGGACCATGAAGTTGTTTCTTCTGGTAATTGAAAAGGAGAATGATGTTTTTAATACTTAATTTTGTGATCAATCAGATTTATTAGATTATATATGTTACACAAAATGTCACGAGAAACATATCGTTTTAGATTTCAATTATCTTTAAGGTTTGGCAATTTTCATCTCATTTGGCATCGTAAATATTTGATTTATCTATTTATTTTTAATCAGATTGAAATATAGGAACGTTGCATTCACGAAACAGATGCCGCCACCATGATCATCGGAAAACAATTTAAACAAACAAGATTTAGTACCTCTCGTTTTCTTTCGTTATAACTTCTTGATTTTTTTCTTCATTGGGAAGCTGAACGAATTCTTTGATTTCTCTACCTTACATTTGAGCCAGATAGCTCATTTGTCTTTCCACTCGCCCATTTATCATCAAATTGAAAGAAGAAGAAGTAAAAAAAGGTAAATTTATCGTTGGCAGAAACCTTTTTCCTCAACAATGTATTTGTCATGTTTGACCTGCTACCTCGTAAGTAGAATTCGTAACCACATAATATCAGTGATTAATTATGAAAACTGTAGCTGGATGTGGGGAGGCCATTTTATTTGCGCAAATGATTGAATGCAGAGGAATTTCGATATATTGTGTAGATTTCCGCAGAAAGATTTCACATGTATATGTTTCAGTTGAGTTGAATTGTATAAGCGTTTTAGCACCTGATTAAATTGACAAGGGTGCCGTGAATTATGTACTTGACCAATAAGTAAGAGATGCCATGGATATGTCCACAGCTGCAGCTGTTTTTCCCTAGATATTTTAAACTAACGAGTTTGTGGGCTAGTTGTTATGAGTTTCCCTGCACTTATGTACAGTTGGACACTGGAGTCTGTGGTGTACACCCTGTTACACCCGTACATAGTGGCAAGTATCCAAATATATATTGTCGGGAGAGATGGCAGAGTTGGTGGGCGGGGCTAAACACAGGAACTCGCCGTCCTGTAAGGGTGTGGTTGGGTGCATTTTTTTTGAACGATATGTAACAGGAACTCATTGTCCATCTGTACGTAACATTATGTAAAGGTGTTTTTTCGTGTGTAGCTTCATTACATCAAAAAGAAAAGCAACATCTGAAATTAGGTCCTCTTCTTTGTTGACAGATGACAGCTAAAATAGAAACCAGTGAAGATATTCGAATCTGTGCTGCAACTGTTTTTATTCTCTAGGTTAGAAAGAAATTTCTCGAAGCAGTTCTGGTGTAGGTATGATAATTGGGGAGATGCTATGATTGATGCGTTTAGTAGTCATCTTTATTATGTTGCCGGGGCAACAGTGCAGTTTTTTTTTTTCAGATGTTTACTATAGATTACTTTAGGAAGACTCTCGAGTAACATATTTCAAGGTACACATGAATTGCTAGAAGGATTTATTCTTGAATGAGAAGTGGAAGGATGAAGAAAACAGCATCTGAAGATGCTCGGCAGATATAACCATGAAGACAAGGGAATAGAGGACAAAGAGTAAATGACACAAAGAAATACTTCTTTTTGGTGCGTCCAAAGTGTGCCGTGCAAGGCAGTCTTTTATGGATGGTTCCCCTGCGACGAACTGCAGTACAAGTAGTGGAAGTGCAGTAGATGTATTTGTTTTCATATTAGCCTCTAGGAGTCTAGGTCTTAGGTACTGACATTTATCACAGGCTATAAGTAGAAATCTCGTCAAAGGTTCAGTATTTATGGCGAGCTTTTAGTGTTGGTAACTTTTAAAGGACAACTCTTGATACCTGTCATTTTTTAATTTAATTTCGGATTCAATTCGATTCTTCGTCTTTGGTGGAGGTTGTTGAAATAGGAGCGACATGCTGTAAGTGTTATATCTATCTATATATCTATCTATATCCATCTATATCTATCTATCTTTATATATATATATATATATATATATATATATATATAAATATATATATATATATATATATATATATATATAAATATATATATATATATATATATATATATATATATATAAGTATATATGTAAGTATATATATATATATATATATATATATATATATATATATATATATATATATATATAAAACACACTACGAGAATCTTGGAAAGGATGAAGTGAAAATCTAGGAAGTGCATGTTTGACGGTATGATAGTTGATTGAATGGTAGTCTATGCATGCAAGGCAAAAATGCCTGGCCTCAGAATGTGTAAAGGGGGCAAGGGGAAAAGCTGTTTGTAACCTCTGCTGCTGAGGTAATTTGCTGAGACTCATGCTTTATCTATATATTGTAAGTGTGTCGGTAACTATTGTTTTTATCTTTTTTTTTGCAATCGCCTCATATTAGATGAAACTGCTTTGCAGAAGACAAAATCGATGTGTCCCAAGGCATAAAAACGATAATTTTTTTTTTTTCTTATTTATTCTTTAGTCTTGTCTGCATGAAAACACTACCAAACTTTTCCTTCATATTTTATTTTCCCCCTAAATATGGTTTTGTCACTCATTCTTTGAGACTATTATTTCTATCAGACAATCTCCTCTTAGAACACATTGTCCCCGGATCATCTTTATTTCTTTAGCTTCAGAGACTGAGAAGCGTCTTAGCCCAGCGGCATAGTAAGAAATATGAAACCAATTGTTCAAATTGTTCTAAAAGCACCAAAATTGGCACACATGTGGATTAATACATTCTGAACAATTTTGGATATGGAGGCATTCAAGATTCTCCCCGTAGCACATTTGGCGGCCATTTTTCAAAATGGCCGCTATTTACCGTTAGCGTCATTGAATATGTACCATAATTTGTCTTTTTGTGGATGCTAAAGGTGATAAGTGTGCTAGAGGTGATAAGTATTGTACAATTACACATACTTCTGTGCTTACCAAATAATTTGGCTACCATTTCACAAGAAAATGAATTTTACTTTGCAGCGGCAGCGTTGGTGGCAGTGACGGCGGCTGCAGTAATAGTATAGTGTTGATAGTCATGGTGCTTGTAGTAGTAACTTGTGGTAACATGGTGGTGTTTTGTGTCTTTGCAGGTGAGGCAGCAGCAGCACCACCTGACATCAGAGACGCGTTGTTCCAGACTGCAGCCATGGCAAAGAAGTTCCAACTGGTCGATACTTTTGAGCAACGTACTCCCACAACACCTCCTGAGACAAACTGGAAGCTGTGTCTTGTATGTCAAGAGGAGACAACAGAGTCACTTGTCTGCCCAGTACTGTCTAAACGCCGAGACCCTGGGAGTGGATACACGACAATGGCTGCAAACTTGGTCAAATTTGATGAACTCGGAGAACTGCCAAGAACTGTTCAGTTACAGAGACTAGATGAAGGACAAGGTGTTGAGGCGACAATGGTTGCCCACCAGGCCAAGTGGCATAAAACATGTATGCTCAAATACAATAACACAATGCTACGAAGAGCAGAGAAGAGACGCATCGCAAGCAGCTCAGCATTTGATAGTACTGACAATGTCCAGGCCAAGCGCGCCAGAACACACTCTTCAGAAGCCACTACCAGCGGCACCTCCTGCTTTTTCTGTGGAAAGTCTGGCACAGAGACCCTACATGAAGTAACAACCTTCCAGGTGGACACACGCGTACGGAAGTGTGCAGCGCAAGTTGGGGACAATGAACTCATAGCCAGGCTCAGCATGGGTGATATGGTGGCTCTGGAGGCCAAGTACCATTCCAAGTGTTTGTTGGCTCTTTACTATCGTGCAAAGACCACTGTAGAAGCCGAGCAGAAAACTGACCATGAAGGTGTAATGTCAAGAATCGTACTGGCTGAACTGGTCCTGTATATCGAGGAAACCCACCTAGAAGAGGGCACCACCCCAGTCTTCAGACTCGCAGAACTTGTAAAGCTATACACAACAAGAATGGAACAGCTCGGGGTTGTTTTGTGCCAGAAAGTTAATAGCACAAGGCTGAAAGAGCGCCTGTTAGCCCAGATACCAGGCCTGAGATCCCACAGCAAAGGCCGAGATGTTTTACTAGCGTTTGATGAAGACATTGGTGAAGCGCTAGGCAAAGCCTGCGAGCAAGACTGTGACACTGAGGCAGTTCACCTTGCGCGTGCTGCACAGATAGTTCGTCGATATATGTTTGAAGACACTTACCAATTCCGTGGATCATTCCCGGGCGGCTGTCAGGAGGACTCTGTGCCAAACGTACTAGTTGCAATGGTAAATATGGTGCTGGATGGCCCCACCATCAAGAATCAAAGCCATTCCTCTTCAACACAAGCAGCTCTTTCCATTGCGCAGCTTCTCAAGTTCAACAGTGTCAAGCAAAGTCGGAAGCAGGGAGCAACCAAGACACAGGAGCCTCCCGTGATGGGAATCTAGAAGAGTTCTTCAGGCATGAAAATCAGCAATGCCCTCCAGCTTTATCTGACGGAGGGAGACTGTACCTAGGGAGCAAGAGTGACTTGCTGGTGTGCCTTGAAGGCCATGCTGAGCCTCAGTTTGAAGCTCCTACTGTCACTGCTGTTGTCCTCGATGGAGCAGTAATCGTACAGATGTTGAAGCCGGGTACTGCCAACACGTTCGAGGAATATGCACAGCAAGTGTTCATCCCATACGTTGTACAACGTTTCCAACATGTATCACGTCTTGACCTTGTGTGGGACAGCTACAGAGCAGATTCCCTGAAGGCATCAACCAGAGAACAGCGTGGAAAGGGAGTACGTCGGCGTGTTGTCGACTCAGCAGTCATACCAGGAAATTGGCAAAGTTTCCTGCGAGTTGATAGCAACAAAGTGGAGCTCTTCAGCTACCTCTCCACCATGCTTGCAGAGTCCTTTCAAGAAGAAGGCAAGGAACTGGTTGTCACTGATGGGGAGCAGGTGATCTGTGTTCCACAGCAAGAGGATGTCAACTCACTCGCACCATGCAACCAAGAAGAGGCAGACACCCGCATAATGCTACATGTAGCACATGCTGCACAACATGGTCACCACCAGATACAGGTTCGAACAGTAGACAGTGACGTCGTGGTCCTAGCAGTGATGGTAGTCCAGAAACTACCAGCTGGAGACGAACTCTGGGTAGCCTTTGGGACAGGCAAGAACTACCGCTACATTGCAGCCCATGAAATAGCTTCCTCCCTTGGTCCAGAGAAGGCATGTGCTCTTCCAATGTTTCATGCCATCACAGGGTGTGATACTGTGTCAGCCTTCGTCGGACATGGGAAGAAATCTGCCTGAGCAACATGGAACACGCTGCCAGAACTCACTGATGCCCTGCTGAGTCTGGCAAATGCACCCACAAGCATCCAAGAGGATACAATGCATGTCATCGAGAGGTTTGTCATACTCCTGTATGACCGCTCAAGCAAATGCAAGGACGTCAACAAGGCGAGAAAGCAGCTCTTTGCAAAGATGAACTCTGTTCAGAACATCCCGCCAACCTACGCTGCTCTGGAGCAGCATGTGAAGAGATCTGCCCTTCAGGGTGGTCATGTCTGGGGCCAGGCATTGGTACCAACGCCCGTGCTCCCTCCACCAACAGACTGGGGCTGGCATCGGAGTGATGATGGGCTCTACACACCACTCTGGACCACACTCCCTGAGGCATCCAAGGCCTGCTATGAGCTGGTGTCTTGCGGATGCAAGAAAGGCTGCAAAAACCGCTGCAAGTGCAAGAACGCTTCACTGCAATGCACTGGTCTATGTTTCTGTGAAGGCGAATGCCAGTAGATTGGGACAGAAAACTTGCTAACCAACATTATGATCTGTAGACATTCATAATTCTGGTGACCAGATTTGAAAAGTTCGGAATCATAATTAACATAGTGTGGCAAAATCTACGTTATTGTATTACATGTATGTACTGCAGGATTACACAAGTACTGTGCCTAGAGACTGGGCTTTTGGTCGACTATATAACTACAATCTGACCATACTGTAAACTTCCCGTACTCTGTGTATTATTTTGACTAGCAATTTTGCCAGCAATTTGAAATAAAAAAGCAACTTGAGCAATTAAAGTGTGTTCCTGAAATCAGGTACTAGTTATTAGAGGTATTATGTCATTGAGTATTGAAATCTTCATCAAATGTCCACTTTTTCCACAAAATGGCGGCCAGTTTGGGGGCCATTTTTGAGAAGATTCATCTAAATATCTGTTAAACATTTATTGATGTTAATTCTGATGTAAAAAAAGGGAATTTTGGCCCATCTAGCACCAAACTAACGACACATAATGAAGTCTATGTAATGACGCTAATGTTAAATGGCGGCCATTTTGAACAATGGCCGCCATATCTTCCTAAGGGCTAATCTTGAATGCCTCCATATCCAAAAATGTTTAGAATATATTAATCTACATGTGTGCCAATTTTGGTGCTTTTAGACCAATTTGAACAATTGGTCTGCTATGCCGCTGTACTATCTAGACACTTATTACTTTCATCTGTCATCTCCATTTGCCTTCAGATCACTAGTCACAGTCGCCATTCTTCATTCTTTAAACTCGGCCGGGTATTTATGAGACTACCTGAAATTTAATCTTTATTTTCACATTTCCATTCGTGGACCAGATATTTTTGTCAAATTTGTATACTTCCATATTCGAACTACCCTATTTTTTTCTTTCATGATAAAACATGACCGAATATAAGAAAATTAAAGATCTTATACGGTATATAGAATTATACTAGGGTCCCTGTCGGCATTGCAGCTGAGTACAGAAAGAGGAATAGAGAAGTAAAGAATATAATAAACCAATTAACCAACGCCTATCTAAAAAGGTAAATATAAAAGTATGAAGCGAAACTTTCGTCATGTCGCTTATAAATTTTCACCGATTCAAGAGCATGGAAAGGAAGATGATCATCTCGTAATTTAGTCACAGTGGGAGTAAATCCATTGAGCCTTATTAAAGAAAATGCAAGACACGGTAAAATTCATTGCATGTCGAGTACTACGCGGTTGATTGTTTAGTCAGTGAAGATATGACCCATAAAGATGATTGAACGACTTTTTTAGAGATTCATACTAAGATCGGGGTTTAAATGATTTGAGAAAACAAGTATTGACCAGTTTACGAATTAGCTAATTTACACCAAAGAGCAGAACCAGATTCAAAGCATATAAATTTTAAAAGATTAAGCAGATTTAACAGGGTAGGCAGGTTTCCAAATATCTAGTGAGCCTTTGACAATTTGTGGTACACATTATATGTGCCTTTGGAGAAGACAGGGGTATAATATGTTTTATTAAGCGAATTTGCCATTAAGAATGACACCCAGTATTTGTAATTAGTTGTATTTAGTTAACGAAAATCCCATTAAGAAAATCTTGGTTTCAGGGGATCCAGTGTCATAGTCCTGCTAATAGTTTACTCTTTAGTTAATATATATATATATATATATATATATATATATATATATATATATATATATATACATATATATATATATATTATATGTATATATATGTATGTATGTATATATATATATATATATATATATATATATATATATATATATTTACTCACTGTATACAGTATATCATCATCGTCATCGTTATCAGTCGTTATTAGTTCACTGCAGGACAAAGGTCTTGGATATGTCCTTCCACTCGCGTCTGTTTATGGTCTTTCTATACCAGTCTACACCGTAAAATTTTCTTAGCTCCTCAATCCATCGTCTTCTGTTCTTTCCCCTGATTTTGAGTGGGGATGCATTAACGTGGTGAAAGGGTTTGTGTATCGCCATGAACAGCTAAGCTGTAGTAGTCAGGATCATTCATACGAGGTTAGTTCGCTGTGAACGACCAGACTAAAGTCTCCCACCATCACCAATCTGCAGTGGCCAGCGTGGTGATGAAAACTGGCCAAACCGCTTACATGAATAAAGATATGAATGTGGCTCTTGTCCTACAGTGGTCTAGAAACTACTTCATTTGTTATATATATATATATATATATATATATATATATATATATATATATATATATATATATATATATATAGAGAGAGAGAGAGAGAGAGAGAGAGAGAGAGAGAGAGAGAGAGAGAGAGAGAGAGAGAGAGAGAGAGTGTGTGTGTAATTTAGGACATGAACAAGCCCATATATAAAATACTAGTTGCAGAAAGAAAGTGTGACGTTTAATACGTAGTAGAAAATAAAATGGCAAAACGGTGACCTTTCTTTATTTGAAACTGAAGCGCACAATGGAATTA